>NW_027062665.1:3194937-3215253 GCF_032884065.1 Artemia franciscana
TCTCTTTTAGGGAGCTGGGGGTTATTAATTTGGAAAAATCAGAAAAATTGAGGTATTTTTAACTTAAGAACGGGTGATCGGATTTTAATGAAATTTGATATCAAACAGTTCGTGGTAACGAACTGTAGTAAGGAGCGACCCGGCTCAATAGTAAACGAAACTCTAAAAAACGGATGCTAAAAAACGGATTTTGATGCTAAAATATACATCAAAAGAGTCAGATTTTCATGCTGATTTTAAATATATAAGTTTCATCAAATTTAGTCTTTGTCATCAAAAGTTACGAGCCTGAAAAAATTTGCCTTATTTTAGAAAATAGGGGACCCTAAAAGTCACAGAATCTTAACAAAAATCACACCATCGCATTCGGCGTATCAGAGAACCCTATAGCAAAGTTTTCAAGCTCCTATCTACAAAAATGTGGAATTTTGTATTTTTTGCCAGAAGACAAATCACGGGTGCGTGTTTATTTGTTGTTTTTTTTGTTGTTTTTTTCCCAGGGGTCATCGTATCGACCAAGTGGTCCTAGAATGTCGCAAGAAGGCTCATTTTAACAGAAATGAAAAGTTCTAGTGCCCTTTTTAAGTGACCAAAAAATTGGAGGGCATCTAGGCCCCCTCCCACGCTCATTTTTTCTCCAAAGTCAACAGATCAAAATTTTGAGATACCCATTTTGTTCCGCATAGTCAAAAACCATAATAACTATGTCTTTGGGAATGATTTACTCCCCCACGGTCCCTGGGGGAGGGGCTGCAAGTTACAAACTTCGACCAGTGTTTACATATAATAATGGTTATTGGGAAGTGTACAGTCGTTTTCAGGGGATTATTTTGGTTGTGGGGGTGGGTTTTAGGGGAGGGGGCTATGTGGGAGGATCTTTCCTTGGAGAAATATGTCATGGGGGAACAGAAATCCAATGAAAAGGGCGCAGGATTTTCTAAAATTACTATAAAAAAAACAATGAAAAAATAAAGATGGAAAAGTTTTTTCAATTGAAAGTAAAGAGTAGCATTGAAACTTAAAACGAACAGAGATTATTACGCATATGAGGGGTTCTAAAAATACTTTAGCATAAAGAGCAAGGTATTTAGGAGGAGATAAATACCTAGCTCTTTATGCTATAGTATTTTTAGTAATTTCAACTATTTATTCTACGGCCTTTCTGATTCAGGGGTCATTCTTAAAGAATTGGGACAAAACTTACGATATAGTGTAAAGAATGAGTCTTTTTAGGGAAAAAGACAATAATAGTATAATTCTTTTCGGTCTTCTTTAAGATATCATAGTTTGGCCTGCTATGTGTACACTGGAGAAATCTTTTCAATAGTTTTAACAACATACACCCTTTGAAAAATTTGGATACAAATTTTAGTTTTTAATTTAGCTTTTACCTCCTCTAGTTGGCCTTAAAAAAGAAACTTAATACCTTAAATGTCTTTTATCTCAAATCGATTAACGTCATTTTTCTTTTCTAGGCTAAGCAGTAGCTGAGCAGTAAATTTCGCAGTAAAAACTAACCGTGTAAGCCGTGTAAAACTAACTGTGTAATTAGCGTGTATCTGCCCACAAATTATAACAACGAACAATCTGATTCACGATTTGTGTCTGCCTTCAAACTTTTAGTCAAGTGTCTTAAAAAAGTTGCCTCTACATCTGTTATCATCAGCAGAGATTTTAATGTAGATATAACAAACACAATGTCTACCTGATCACATAACTTTCGGGGCTGCGCTCCTCCTGACTATTGTGTATGGCCTAAGAAGGATAACTTTTCATATATTGGGCCAATTTCCTCAACTTCCAACTTAAATCACGTTTTTGCTTCGTTTGCCAGTGACAAGGCCAAAGTTTTAAAAGAAGGATTCTACTCTGACCACGTTCCTATCTCCACTTACTTTTATTCATCCCCACCTATGACTCAAAATATAGAATCAAACTGGTTTTCCTACTGAAGTTTTTAATTTGAAGCCTTTTTTTATTATTACAGCTCCAGAAAGCAGTACAGGATAATCAATCCTCAAAAGATTTTTAAAGCTATCTATAAAATCTATTGCACTGTCCATGATTTGGTACCTTTTCAGTATCAGGTGGTGTCGTTGAGGTAAGAGATATTTCAAATAATTCTCCTGGTTTGACTATGAAAAAGAATCCAGCATCAAAAACCACCCAATCACCGGATAAAATTAATTGTGTAAGATTGTTATTGCAACTACTACGATTGGTCACGACTTTCAATTCAGACAGGCAGCTGAATGTAATACGGGCTAACAAGATGGTCACCGCAAGTGTATGACAAGAAAACCTCTAAATAATAGTTAGAGTAGAGTCATTATTAATCCGACGAAGAAATCAACAGCAAACCGCATAATTTGGATAAGTGGACATCGTACACCCAGAGGTGGAAAAAAGAATTATAGATATCTTTTTCAGTTCATCCTTTACTTCCAAACATAACTAACAAAAAATAGAATACTATTTCCCTCCACCCTGTGTATCTACGTGAGTCTATATTTAAAATAAGGAGATTAAAATTATTTTCCTCTAGCACAATGTGAAGCGACAGGCTTCAACTGCGCGTTGCAATTACCATTGAATTCGGCAGCTCTAGTGAGCCAAAAAGGCAGAGCGACTGATCTGGTACAGTACATCATCTGAATGTTTTGCTATGCTACTTTTGAGTGTAGCTGACTCAAACTGATCAACTGTAGATGGACAGTAGTTTATCCCCTACGGGGGAGGGCGAACAATACGGCAAAATAAAATGCTTTTACGACAATTATTCATTCTTAATAAGAACTTACCCTTGCCTCAAAACCTGATATACACTGAAAATTTTGAATTTTCTAATCCAGGGTGCCTTGACATAAAGAAAATAGTATATCTTTCCAAGAATAAGCTACCGCATTCTTTTTTTTTTATTTCTGGGAAAAAAAATAGTGAACAATCACTTAGATATCTAAGAAAAATGCCATCCCGCACCGTATGCCGCCTAGTCACATCTAGCTTTGCCTTGTAAATTATATGCATTGATTATACGAATTATATTTGTACTTATTTTATTTTTCTTCTTTATTTTTGTTTTTACTATATATAAGACCGAAAATGAACTAACGCCTATGTGAAAGGGTAAAATAGTCAACCACTTAAAAAAAAGTTCTTTAATCTTATCTATACTTTTAACTCTAACATCGTAGGTTAAATAACCATAAATAAGGGTCTTTGACGTATATAAGGGTCTTTTCATTGGCTTCTTAGTAATCCCCGAAACCGTACCGAAAACAGGCGATGCACCGCTCCTGACTGTACCGGTGGTTTGCCCCTGCCCAGTTGGACTTCCTGGCTGAAGGGCCACGAAACGAAAATCATTGACAGCGGCATATGGGGGAGGGGGCACATTTTAAGAGGCAAGATGAACTAAAAACATAAGAATAGGCAAATGAAAAAAAAAAAATAATAATAGAAAAGTTGCAGGAATTTTTATATTTCACGATGAAGGAGAGAGCTGATGCTCACCTTATAAACTATATAAAGTCAGAGTTGATCCAAAAGTTTTGCTCAGGGGGGAGGGGCTCATAAATTTTATTTATTTCAAATTTGTGCCAAATTTTCCCAATCTCCCTTAAACTGAATGATTTCTTTTCTATAATATTTATACACCCCCCCTCCTCAGAAAAAAAAGTATTTGAGCTTTGGCTCTGTGAAAAACTACATTGTAGCTATGTTTCAATAAATATTTAGCTGGTATTTTAGATAGGTTAGGTTACATTTTACATGCAGCCAGACTATACTCAACCTTCCCTATTTTCCAAATACGCAGCAAAAAATTATGTATATCCTAGCTATATCCCATACGTCTCAGTTGTTTCAACCCCGTACCTGTATATCTAAATTCTAGAGTGTGTACAATGAAACCCAATTTGAAGGAAATATGAAATAGAGAGGAAAAACCTGTAATATTTCCTAGTAAATGATTTCATTTCAATTATTTAAGATATACATGTAACTGAAGAAAAATGATATATGAAAAATAGACAATACAGTTTCATAAGAAATAGCAGTTTTCTAGGTGTCTCTGTGCAACAAAACGAATGACACTACAACAGAACAAATGGCAACATGGAGAGTTTCAATTTTTTTATAAAGCAAGTGACCACCATTTAAAACCAGGCGAGGATTTACGCATAGCCCCACTAGGCCCAGGGACGCACAGTGCCGAGGGGCTCAATTTTTGAACAATGTCGGGTTCAATTTTGGAAGCCTTCAACATATTTAATGATTCTATATGTGAAATAAAACACAAAAAGATTGAAAAAAAACTATTTAAAGATTTCTTTATTAGTCAATTCTTCCAATTTATACATAGTAAGCGATAATAAATAGAATGAAAAAGCAGTTGTACACTCAGCCTTTCTTTCTGCTATTCTTGGATATTTTCCAAGTGTTTCAATCAGAACTGTCCCAAGACTGATACAAGGCGACGTTATACAGGACATCCTCTATGGGGGAGGGTAACATTGCATATATTTATGACCAAAAAGCGGTTATGAAATTTTCAGAATAAGAAATAAAAATGGTTTTCGTATAGTGGATTTGATTTGCTTGTTCTAGTTGAAGACGAACAGAATACTTTGTGTGTGGTAGTTTGTAATCAGCTCAAAAGGTTGCTCAGTGGTTTTTCTGATAATACCCTGTATTGGATCATTGTTTTATTCACTTGTGACTGGGTGCATTGATAATGTTGATGAATTGGACCTTCAAATAAAATTACAGCTAGCAAAGAAAAAGCAAGACAGGACAAAAATCAAAACAATCCTCAGATTAAAGAAAAAACGTTCCGTTTTCAGTTTAACGTTCACCATGAACCTTGTGAACATTATTTTACATATCCTTAAGACCCTGTTTTTCGCATATGACGTCATCTTCTCAGAAAACCCTAAGGCTGTTTAAACATCCTTGATTGTAACACTTGTCACAGAAGCACTTGTTCCCTAGGTATGTAAACTTTTGTTCCTCATTCCATTTAAATTATGAGAATGTTCGGTATGTATGCTTTAAAAAAGATTTTAATTAATTTGCATAGGTATAACAGAAAAGGTCCAAAGCATTAATAAAATCATATTTCTTATTCTAACAGACGAAGAAAGAATGTGATGGATAGTGTATTTTTGTACTTGGGACAGGATTCAAAACAACAGTGATGAGACTCATCCACCTTCTTCTTTCTTTGTATAGTGTATAATGGCGTATATAAAAGTGATGTTTGTTTTTTCATTATATTATCGCATCATACTTCTACAGAAGATTCTCGTATGCACCGACAATCTTTGAAATGGGTCGTTTACATGCAGCCATTGTTCCAAAGTAGACAGACCTCCCAAGACTTTTTTGTGCTTTCTTTATTTTAATCTGACTCACACTGCTGATTACAAACAAACTACCACACACAAAATATTCTATATGATCATCGTCGCTTTGTATCAACCTTGAGACAGCTCAAATAAATTATTAAGCTAAAAAATAAAATAAAAAAACACTACAGTTCTTTCCTCCTTGTGAAAATATTTGAAAAAAGCAAAACTAAATACTTCTAAATATTGCAAAAATTTCGTTAAGTCTAAAAATAATATTAAAAATAATTTAGGAAATTTGCGAAACCCCTTCTCTTTCGAAAATTAAACTTTCAAATTAAACTTTTATTGTTGGTGTGCAAATAGTAACTAAAAAATCAGAAGAGGAAAACAAAGACAGAAAAGCGTGCTGTTCATAAGACAATATTGAGATAATAAATCAATACTTATTTTTTATAAGCGCCGTTTGGAGCTGTCTTTCGCATCTTATAACCCCAGAGGCTAGTAGCTGTCGTTGAAGGCCGGTTTATAGACAAATGCTTGCCCCTTTCAAACTAAAAAACAAAAAATCTTCTAAGACTTCATTTTAGCATTTCAGGCATCCTGCCAAAGAATTTTTTGGGTTGTGTTTTTATCTACGGACGATAGTATTCGAACAACGGCTATAGAAAACATTGAAAAGTTCTATTCATAAGAAAACTATTAATTCTAAGGTTTATTTTAAACAATAAAGAACACTGAAACTCGATAAATTGCTGTTTCCCACAACTTTTGGCCGCAGATCCCAATTTTGGCTAAAATTGGGCCTATGTGTTTTAGGAACAAATTTATAGATAGCATTTTTTTTTTGACTATCAAAAGCCTTTGTGGAGGTGTGCCAGTTTTCAAGGAAACGCTCCCACTATCTGCTGCTACTACTATCAACTCACCGCAGTACCAAGTCGCCTGAGGTCAACACAGCTACACACACTCTTTCTCCATCCAAATCTATTCAAAGCCTTTCTATTTACACCCTACCAGGAAGTTCCTATTTCCCTTAAATCTTTCCTTACGACTTCCTCTCAACCCAGCCAAGGACGATCTGCTTTCTGTTTAGTCCTAGACGGTCGGCTGAAAAGGATAATCTTAAGTAATCTGTCATCCTTCGTCTGCAGAACGTGCCCTAGCCTTCTCAATCTTTCTCTCATTGTAGCCCTAGTAAGTTGGATTCAGCCCCAATTGTTGTACAGCCTACTGTTTGAAATACGGTCAGTTAGTCATGTACTCAAAACAATGCGTTGGCAATTTCTCTAGAAAACATCTAGCAAATCTTCCCCCTTTTTTCGTAGAGCTCGTGTTTCAGGAACATATTTGACCATTGTCATCACTACAGTTTCCAATATTCTGATTTAGGTTTGCAGACTTATCTTCAAATTTTTCCGAACTTTTTTCAGCTGTCAAAAACACCCTGGGCCTTGCCTATTCTACATTTAACATCTTTCCTGCACCAACCACCTTTACTAATAATACTTATGATTTAAATATCAGAAAATTAAAAAGAGACAGAACCTTAATCTAAAAGAATAATTCGGGTTTAATATAATGTGTTCGAGAAAATCGTGGCCTCAAAAATACCGGTTATATTTTGTTAGTTTTGGTGCATATTTTGTTTTCTGGGTTGTACGTACTAGTGTTGCCAACGTAGTACAATTGCACTGTTTTTGGTAAAATGTAGAGGTCCAAGGTACAATTCAGTACATTAGGATGTATATTTGGTAGAATAAAAATTTCCCGGTGCATCTTGGTTTTATTCACTCCTTTCTGGGTCGGATTTCTGTTCAAGTTTTAGCTTATTAAAAATGTCCTTCTTGTTTTGGTAAATTTTTCACTTCCTGTTTGGACGGTACAAATTAATTTCTTGTGGTGCAATTTAAGTCGGAAAAATGAAACAATTTATTTCACAGCGTTGGCAACGATGGTACTTATACTAGCAGCAGGATCAGGTGTTTACGCCTCAGTCTGCACCTTAACAAGGCTTCTGAACAGGGCCGGATTTAATCTTTAGCGCCCCTAGGTGCAAGCGTTTTGGAACCCCCAGACCCTATAAATTTTTTCGGGGAGACACAGGGATTTACGGGGAAATCCCCATAAATTCGGGGATAGTGTAAGCCCAGAACACAAGGCAACTCATGAGTGATAAACTAAAAGTAATGCAAGAGAGAGGTAATACCGAGCTCTGATCTGCCAATCTTGAGAGGTATCTGACAGATAATAAAGGGCTACGGAATTTCTGTTTTGTTTTAAAATCTCTCTCCAGTGAAGAGGCAGCAAAGCGCATCTGGCACTTTGACGATAAATCACATCTATCCAGTTTTAGTTAAGACAAAAATTCCCTATACCCGAACCTAGTGAGGCTATGTGTAAATCCTGGCCTGATTCCAAATGATGGTCATTCACTTTGTAAAACAATTAATCTTTCCATGTTGCCATTCGTTCTGTTGTACAGTGACACCTGGAAAACTGATATTACTGATAAAACTAGATGAAACATTTTTCAGATATCATTTTTGTTCAGGTATATGTTTTTTTTAAATAATTGAAGAGTGATAACAGCTAGGCTATTTTTAAATAATTATAGGTGTTTTTTTGTCTTTTGCTGAAGCTCAAAGAAGTAAGTTGCACAAAACATGCTCATAATTTTGTGCGTGGATTTGGGTGTTTTTAAACTCTGTAATTACCAAAAGCACTAATGGGAGGGGACAGAATTGAACCGTTTCCTAAAACACCCTTTTTTCTGATTTTTCATTTAAAAATTCGAAAGAAAATGCCCTGTCCCTCTAGATTTTGATAAAAAAAATTGCATCTTCATTTAAAAATTGAAGATATATCCATCCCCCTAAATTTTCATAGAAAGGCTGTTACTAATTAAGTCTCACTGAGCTAAATCCATGTATTCATAACTAGAATTAAGACACAATTTGTGGCTATAACCGAGCCTCTACCCTTAGATTCTTTGCACACAACTAAAGCTGGTAGATGTTTCAATGTGTATGACTAACTGGCCCAAACATAATAGAAATTTCTCACAAAACTACTATAAAACTAAATTCATTGTTTTTGGAAAGTAAGCCAGAAGCAAAAAAAAAATTAACCTGGAGATAAATTATGATTGACAGCAGTCATGAAATGAAGAGAGGATTAATTTCTATAGATAGATAGATAGACAGATTTATCTATCTATATCTATATAGATTTACACGAAAGCCTAAGTAGTAAAAAATAGTAAAAAAATTAGTAAAAAATATACGTAATTTAATAATTAACTTACGTAACAAACTTCTATATTCGTATGTTTTATTGCGTATATGAGGGAGTTCACCCCTCGTCTATACCTCGCTCTTTACGCTGGTGACATACACAAAACAAGTGGAAAAAATACAGCAACAAACATAGACTGAAAAGACATTAAACCAATTATTTAAGAAAACACGATGCCTCATACCTACCCGGACGAACTTTCCGATATTATTTATACTTAAGTAACAACTACTTCTCAAAATTTCAAAAATACAATCCCTCCCCCAACCTCCCTAACAAATATTTCCAAGCCTAACTCCCTCAACTCCCAACAATCCCCTAAAAAATGATGCAAAGACTCATCCATCTCTCCACACATAGGACAACTGTAAGGACCATCCCTCAATCTATTTCTCCCTAAATATTTCCTACGTTCTCCAAGAGGCATAAAATTCTCCCTTACATACATTACCCATTTCAAATCATCCGGAGCCATTCCCAGTTTTAGGTAAATTTCTTCGCCCCATTTCTCCTTGACCTCCACATATATCCCAAGAGACGGCGAGGTGGCCTTCTCAGTTTGCTAAACCTAAACTTCCTGAGATTCTAGCCTAGTAGCAACTAACCTAGATGCAATCACTACCATCTCTCCTACCCCTTTTCCCTCATTCCAGCAATTACCTAGCCCTGCGCGGTCAATATATTCTTCACCTGATTTGGCCACGAACCCTTCCTCCTATCTTAAAGCATCATTAAAAATGCTTGCTTAACTAGCTTATTATCTTCTATCGATGACACCCTTTCCCAATATTTAACCATACTAATTAACCTACTCTGTCTCATACTCTTTATTCCTATATCCCCTCTTAGCACTAACCCATTAAGCTTATTATCAAGGCCTAACATACGCTTAAAAAACCTCAACTGCATTCTTTCTAAATTCATATATTTTTGTATTCTTTAAATGCTACTTAAATGCATGAAGGATGACGGATTGCCAAATATAGTCTTTGTTGACCAACCATCTAAGGCCAAACAAAAAGCAGTTCGCTCCCGAAAGATGTGGAAGGATGTTGTGAGGAAGGATTTAAGGAAAATGGGAACTACTTAGGAGACTGTAAAGAGGGAGGCTTTAAATAGAGTGGGATGTATCCTCTTGAACCTCTTTTGCTATCTTTGTCCACAATTAAACAACTTTAAGAACCTGTCATTTCACTGTAATGGTAAACATCGAGGTAGGAAAGTGACGAAAATGAAAAACGGCTTTTCGCTTCCTCACACCTCACTTTCCTTCCTCACAACATCCTTCCACTCTTTCTTTCCCTATTTTCACGAAACCATGGGTACCAAAGACATAAAGAGACACGTTTTGGCAAAAAAAAAAATGAACGTTGAGAGAATGAAACAAGAGCTAAGAGCTCATATGGCGCTTGTGACGAGGCGAGAAGAGCTAAGAGCCAAGAGATCATATGGCATAAGCTCTAACAAAATTCTATGAAACAATAGATTGGTTTACAAAGGAAAATAAGAGGCTTAATGCCGGTCAGGATTTAAAATATGAGCTCTGAGTCACGATGTCCTTCTAAATATCAAAATTCATTCAGATCCGATCACCCACTCGTAAGTTATAAATACCTAATTTTTTTCTAATTTTTCCTCTCCCTTTTGCCCCCAGATGGTCGAATCTGGGAAAACGACTTTATCAAGTCAAATTGTGCAGCTCCCTGACACGCCTACCAATTTTAATCGTCCTAGCACGTCCAGAAGCACCAAACTCGCCAAATCACTAAAACCCTCCCCCCAACTCCCCCAAAGAGAGTGAATCCAGTACGATTCTGTCAATCACGTATCAAACACATTTGTTTATTCTATCCACCAAGCTTCATCCCGATTCCTCCACTCCAAGTGTTTTTCCAAGATTTCCCCCTCCAACTCTCCCCAATGTCAAAAGATCTGGTCGGGATTTGAAATAAGAGCTCTGAGACCTGAATTCCTTCTAAAAATCAAATTTCATTAAGATCCGATCATCTATTCGTAAGATAAAAATACCCCAATTTTCACGTTTTCCAAGAATTCTGGTTTCCCCCTCCAACTCCCCCCAATGTCACAGGATCTGGTCGGAATTTAAAATTAGAACTTTAAAGCACTAGATCCTTCTAAATATCAAATTTCATTAAGATCTGTTCACCCTTTCGTAAGTTACATATACCTCAGTTTTCAAAATTATCCCCTCCCCAAATTCCACCAAAGAGAGCAGATCCGGTCCGGTTATGTCAGTCACGTATCTTAGACAAGTTTCTATTCTTCCCATCCAGTTTCATCCTGATCTCATCGCTTTAAGTATTTTCTAAGATTTCCGGTCCCACCAACTGCCCCCCCCCAATTACAATTGATCCAGTTGAGATTTAAAATAAAAGATCTGAATTACGAGGTCCTTCTAAATATGAAGTTTCATGAAGATCCGATCACTCCTTCGTAAGTTAAAAACACGTAATTTTTTCTAATTTTTCAGAAATAACCCCCCCCCAACTACCCCAAAGAGAGCGGATCCGTTCCGTTTATGACAATCATGTATCTAGGACTTGTGTTTATTTTTCCCACCAGGTTTCATCCCGATCCCTCCACTCCACTCTTAGAAGTGTTTTCCAAGTTTTAGGTTTCCCCCTTCCAACTCCCCCCCCCCCCAATGTCACCAGATCCGGTCGGGATTTAAAATAAGAACTCTAAGACACGATATCCTTCTAAACATCAAATTTCATTGAGATCCGATCACCCGTTCGTAAGTTAAAAATACCTCATTTTTTCTAATCTTTCAGAATTTCCCCCCCCCCCCCCAACTACCCCAAAGAGAGCGGATCTGTTCCGATTATGTCAATCATGTATCTGGGACTTGTGCTTATTTTTTCATCAAGTTTCATCCCGATCCCTCCACTCTTAAGTGTTTTCCAAGATTTTAGGCTCCCCCTCCAACTCCCCCCCAATGTCATCAGATCCGGTCGGGATTTAAAATAAGAGCTCTGAGACACAATACCATTCCAAAGATACATTTCATTAAGATCCCATCACCCGCTCATAAGTTAAAAATACTTCATTTTTCTATTTTTTCCGAATTAACCGGCCCCCCAATCCCACCCCCTCCCAGATGGTCAAATCGGGAAAACAACTATTTCTAATTTAATTTGAATCGGTCCCTGATACGCTTGCCAAATTTCATCGTCCTAGCTTACCTGAAAGTGCCTAAAGTAGCAAAACCGGGACCGACAGACAGACCGACAGAATTTGCGACAGAAAAGTAAGTAGACGTCTTAGATGCATGATTGACATAATTGGAACGGATCCGCTCTATTCGGGGTAGTTCAGGGGGGGGGTTAATTCTGGAAAATTATCTTTAAAGCACAAGATCCTTCTAAACATCAAATTTCACTAAGATCTGATCACCGGTTCATAAGTTACAAATACCTCATTTTTCCGAATTATCCCCCCAACTCCACCAAAGAGAGCGAATCTGGTCCGGTTATGTCAGTCATGTATCTTAGACTTGTTTTTATTCATCCCATCCAGTTTCATCCTGATCTCTCCACTTTAATTATTTTTGGAGATTCCTGGTCCCCCCAAAGACGATGATACCTAAAGTAGCAAAACCGGGACCGACAGACAGACTGACAGAATTGCTAAATTGCCAAATGTCACTTGGTTAATACCAAGTGCCATAAAAATTACCAAGGTGGTGAGCAAAATGTTTAGAATAATCATTTTTTTATTTACAAAGGCCTTTGGACGTAATTAAGCCGTTTTCGGCTTAAGCATCGAAAGAAAACTGACCCGTTTCTTTCGATGCTTGAATTATGCAGGCTTCTCTAAGTTTCGACAAGATTTTTGAAGAAACTAAATTTCGACTGGGGTGGGGGAGGGAAAAGGGAAACTGGTCTTCGAAGGGGGAAGTCTCCCCCCTACCCTATAGCAAATTATGACCCTGGCGCGGTAACCAAAATGTGAAGGAAATTTAGGATCTAAAGAACTTTTTTCATTTTTTCTGCGCTATTGTGAAAGAGATATACGTTTGCTCTTGAGTCTGTAACCGACCAACAAAAACTGAAAATAAGACCAAACGCCATCTGACCGGGGAAAAAGTTTTTCTTCTATCGCCATCTATTGCTTTTAGTTCTATAGAGCAACTGCAGACAAAGTCTATTTTTTCTCACATTTCTTTCAATTTTTAGTAACATTAAACCATTTGAACCTACTGAATCAGCAGCACCCACCCAGTACTAGTTCCCATCTTCTTGGGGCTAGCCAACGCCTGTGGTTGGTTTATGAACTAAAATAATTACAAACATTGAAGTTGTCTAAACGATTAAAAACTGAAAATCCATACGATCACTGTCAAATGGATAGTGAGCAATATTCGTATATGAGCCAACAAATTCAAATCGTGCTGTCTCAAGTGCCTGTGACGTGGCTGCGTTCTTTTCCCCAAGAAAAAAAAATCCCCAAAATACAATTGACAAAAGCCATGTAAAAAACAAATAAGGACAATAGAGTGACATTTTCCAGGGATTAAGTTTTCTGTAGATTTTTTATAGTTTCAGCATCTTCTTTTTTTGTCAGGAGATGGTTCAGAAACTCGGTAGATCTCCCAAATAATCGGTAGAAGCAGAAACACCAAATGGGAGCAATCGTGCCCCTCGGCAGCCTTTTTGGTGTTACTTTGGGTGGAAAAATAGTAGTACCTTCGTTTATAAAAAGTGTTACTTTCCAAAAACTGATTATCATAAAATTTTGCATGATTAAAAGAAAAAAAGGTTTTTTTTTAACTGGATGTAAGGAGAAAAATTAAAACAAAACGAACGGACATTATTCTGTATATGAAAGGGGCAGTACCCTCCCCAACGCCATGCTCTTCATCCCAAAGTTTTTTATTGCTTTAAAAGTTTAAAGCTTCAAAGTTTTTTTAGTAGAGTTGTGACAAAGAATCAAAATTTAGCGTAAAGAGTGAGGCGTCGAGGAGGGGAAAGCCTCTTTCGTATACGGAATAATTTCTATTTGTTTAAAGTTTTAACGCCCCTCCTTACTTTCAGTAAAAAAAAAATGTAATTTCTGAACGTTTTTCAACTAATGCAGGTTCGAATTTGGTTCACTGTACATGAAAAATTAAAACGAGATTTGCACATTAGTTTTGGCTGATTTATTCCGTATATGAAAGGTTGTCTCCTCAATACCTTGTTCTTTACACTAAAGATATTAGTACTTCTAAGAAAGCTTCCAATTCTAATTACACTGCTCCTGTTTTTCAGTAGCCGGTCTTAAAAAATTGGGACAAACGGTCAAACTTTAGCGTAAAGAACAAGGTATTGAGGAAGGGGCAACCCTTCATGTACGCAATAATTTCTGTTTGTTTTGAGTTTTAATGTTTCTGCTTACTTTCAGTTAAAAAAATGTGTTGTTTTTAGTTTGATTTCTGATCATTTTCTTAAATAATGCCGGTAAACCTGGCACACTCTTCATGAAATATCCCCTCCCCCTGGAAATTTCATCCAAAGTAAAATACACCTCTCCCGTCAAATTCTCTCCAGACAATCCATCCACTCCGTAAAATTCCTTTCGGACGATACAGCATGAAAAATTCTCCTTGGCATTCTTTCATCTAAATAAGGCTTTAACCTCTAATTGGGTTCTCGATCAGTCCAGAAACTTTCCCTTTCGTGGAAACTTCTTCTCAGAAATCAATATATGTGAAAAATAGGCCCCGGATAATTCTCCAGAACATGTAAAATTTGGCAAAGAAAATGTGAGACAATTAAAAAAAAAGAAAATGTGTAACATTTTCCCTGGAAAATTGACCCCCCCCCTATTTCCCTTACCAAGGAAATCCTCCTTACCTAAATTTGACCCAAACACAAATCCTCCCTCCCCCCCGAAAAATGTCTGCATACTTCCCAATACCAAAAACTACACGTAAACAAGAGACAAATTTCATAAATTACAGGCCTCTCCGGACGGACTGTGGGGGGTCATTTTACACCTAAAGACATAGTTATTTGATATTTCAAATATATTGAACAAAATGGCTATCTTAAAATTTTAGTTAGATTAATTTGGGGAAAAAAGGGTCCTCCAATATTTTTATTCACTTGAAAAAGGGCACAAGAATCTTTAATTTACGTTCGAATGGATCCTCTCCTGATATTCTAAGACAATTATTTTAATATGATCACCCCTGGGGAAAAAATAAATAAAATAAACAAGCATCAGTGATCTATCTTCTGGCAAAATTCCCTGTTTTTATGTATAGGAGCTTGAAACTTGTAGAGTAGGGTTCTCAGGTACGCTGAATATGATGGCGTGATTTTCATAAAGATTTCTTTTTTCGACCTAAGTCGAAAATAAAGTAAATTTTCTCAGGGTCGTAACTTTTCATGGGTAACACTAAACTCGATTAATGTTAAATAATTGGGATCAGCATAATAATCTGATTCTTTTGATGTATCTAAAGATATTAAAATTCCGTCTTTTGTAGTTTCTGTTACAATTGAGCCTAGTCGCTCCTTATTTACAGTTCGTTACCCTAAACTGTATTGCGAGCATGTTTAGATTACTTTCAAACCTTAATTTTAAACAATCATTCAGCTATTGATAGCCTGTAGTTGAGCATTAATGTCCATGATGTTTGGCTTTGAAAATGGAGCCTTCCTGGCCGAGTGGGTTGGTGCGCTGGATTCGGGATCCTTTGTCTGAGAGGACGCGGGTTCAAATCCCAGTGTACCCAATTCTTCAGTTTGGGACGGGGGTCAGTGGCGTGACTCTGTAAGCTTAGCTAGTGTCGACCCAGCTCTAAATGGGTACCCGGAGAAATCTGGGGAAGGTAAACAGGAAGGGTGTGCAAAAGCACAGGATGGCTGATCCCCAATCCCCCATTGCACTTCCTGGCTGAAGGGTCAAGAAACGGAGATCAGCACTGCCGGTACAGACTATAAAGTCTAATGCCGTATCCTTTACCTACCTTTTTTGAATTTGAAGATCTCACGCAAACGGCATTTTTTTTGTACTGCTATCGTTTGTCCTTTTTATCGTCAACCTTTGATTTTAGTTCTACTCCATTATTTCCCCCTCAGTTGCTCAGTCTAAATATCTGAAGAACAAAGACAGGTTTTTACTTCTATCAATTTTAAAGACATCTACCTGATTCCGTCTTTTGACGAAAGTAAGATACCAAATGCAAGGAAAATTTGGATCCCTAGAAAATTTCACTTTGAGCAATCTTTTACAGCGGTATGTCAGCAAAGAGCTTTAGAACACAAAAAGACCTTATACTAGATTTACTGATACTCGGAGTAAGACCAGGTGATTCCGTTTCACCAAACATCGGAACAAAGCTTGTTGTTGTTTAAGCAAATTTGGCGTAAAACAAGTCAATGTGGCAATACCGCGAAGATACAAGAATGATAACTTATCTCAGCTGTATTTTAATCTTGGCACCTGTTTCAAGCACGTGTAACTGGAATTCCCATATTCAAATTTGAAAAGACCAGCTGATTTTAAGAATGTATGTATCCAACTTAGAACGGGTTAACGGATTCTAGGGCGTGTCTCTAAAAGCAAAAGATAAGTACATTGCGGTATTTATTTTTCTATTGCGAAATATCAATAGTTCTGTGATAGTCGTCAGAAAAAGGTTAAGTTAGCTTCGATAGAACAAAAAGAAGGAAAACTCGGCTGTCCAATCCAAAAATAATGTATCTGCTATTTCACGTGACTGGCCAATCCAAAATAGCTTTTCTAACTTGTGTTTCATTGTGTTTTGTTACAGTGTCCGCCATCCTTAACTTGAGAGCCCCGTTCGCAATCAGATTTTACCAATTTTATGGTTGGTTAAAAATTTCCATGAAAGGTATAATTGGCTCAAATTGGCGCTAGCTAAATTCTCGGTATTTTTCGGGGGGGAGGGGGGCTTTCAATTGCTGCAACCGAATTATTTGTTTTGCCAAAAATTACTCTTTTTGGGGCACTATTATTTGAGGCACATTCCCCTAACCTTTTTTTTCGCAATTTAGGGTCAACTCAGCCCAGGAACCTACCATTTTAAGCTTCAAGTCAAGAAAATACAAAACACTTTGTATTTTACTGTTTTAAAAAGTAGAGCTGAGAGAAAGAGTCAAACTTTAGCGTAAAGAGCAGGGCGTTGAAGACGGAACAGCCCCTTTGATATACGGGGTAATTTCTGCTCGTTTTCAGTTTTAATGTCACTCCTTGCTTTCAGTTAAAAAAAACTTGTTTTTTTTTATTTAATAAAAGATATAGAGCCTATCATGCGATTCATGCCGATTGTCAATATAAATTACTACAGAGAATTCGTCAAGAGGAACTTGCCAGGGCTTGCTTCAATGAAGGGTCGTGAACCTGCCAAAGATGTTCAAAGTAAACCGCCCAGTTTCATGAACGCTCGAGTTGAGAACTGTCCCAAAGAGAAAGCTGTCACACATCAAGGCAAGGGAAAAACGAAAGCCGTAATTGTGACATTCAACTGTGCCAAATTCTTAACATTCTTTTGTACTCATTTGTCAACACATTAAATCTGAATTTCTTCGAAGTTTTAGTTCCACCTTACAGGACAGTTTTACCGCAAGTCCCATGTCTGCTGTTTAATACGCTTGAACCAGTTTTGATGTATCTGACAAGTTGAACAACTGTTGAAACCCAATTGACGCAACAGTATTTTGCCGATTTATTGTGCTGAAACTGTGTAATATTTTGCTTAAAAATTCTCATCATCCATTTTTAGTACCATGGTTTTCACCACGTAATTTTTTTGCATTTTTCACCCCAACCATTTCTTTTCTGCAAGGTTGGAAATATTCAACCGCGTTTTTCTCGAAATTTTGTGTTTTTCACTTACGCGATTTCCACTTCCAGGCAACGCTATCGAACAAAATTTGGGTTCTAATTCGAATCCCAGTATGGAGTTGCACCAACACGTGGATTAGGGCAAACAAGTCCCTCAGTTTTTTCTTAATTTCGGCTACCTTGGCCAAAGGCTGTGAGTTAACGCAAACTTGACCCACTTTCAAGCCTCCTCCCTCTCAAATAAATCTTGAGGTCTACTTAGGCTAGCAATCAAAATTAAGAATTCAGAAAATTTCAAACTAATTTAATTTTTTTTTTTTTTTTAGCCAAAATGCTGTATGGTAGATAATCATTTTTTGTTCTTCAAGAAAAAAAAAACTTTTCACAGATACTGAATTTCCAAGGATTAAGAATTTCCAATAGAATTTCCAAGGAATTCAAATACAAAGCTTTTAGGTCTTTTCGAACATAATTCACAGAGAAACCAATGTTTTTTTTTTTGTAAAACCGGGTCTCCAAAGCCCAAAGACACAAAGTGGCAAAACAATACCATAGACAAAGTGCCACACCTCTGTCTCGCTCTGGCTGAACTTAATCTTAATTTTTTCTTTTTCGAAACCGGATTAAGTCAGTGAGGATCGTTTATAAACATAAAATAAAGAATACATGAGCCACAAATCTGATTTTGTCATTGGTTCAATGGTTTTCCTTTCTTGAGCCTTGTTATTCTTTTCACTTTCTTTTTTCCTCTTTTTGTGGAACTAAATAAAACAAATGTGAATTAATTACATCCATGTTTTCTTGGGTAAATTTTGGCTTGCTTCGAAAATCTGATTATTATGCATTTCGGTTTTGGATAATGTTTGGCTTTTGTTTCTTTGAATAAAATTTGTAACAATCAGGCAAATTTGTACCACTAATTTCAGAGGATGATGGTATATTACAAAAGAAAAACTAAACACAAAAAAATGTAATTAAATGGTAATTACTTCAAATTATTTGTAAGAATAATGACCATGAATCAATGAGGATCCAGCTCGTTAATTCACAAGCTTCCTAAACTCTTGCATGCACTCTTTGATGCTTATAGAAATTGCTTCAATGAGAAAAGTTTTTCTTACACATAACAAATTTCAAAGCTTTCTCACCTGTATGCAGTCTTTGGTGCGTTTTTGAATTATACACTCGAGAGAAGATTTTGTCACATAAGTCACATTTAAAGAGTTTTACAACTGTGCGCATTCTTTGATGAATGTTTTCAAAGTTGCTGCACAAGAAAAGGTTTTGTCACATGCATCACATTTAAACAGTTTCCTGCCTATATCTACTTTACAGTGCAGGTTCAAAATATTCACTATAGAAAAGGTTTTGTCATATAAATCTCATTTAAAAAGTTTATCACCTGTGTGCTTTGTTTGATGCCTGTTCATAGAGTCCCGTCGAGAAAAGTATTTCTCACATACATTGCACTTGAATACTTTCTCACCCATATGCACTCTGTGGTGCCCGTTCAAATGTGTTGCTTGAGAAAAGGTCTTGTCACATTCATCACATTTATACGATTTTTCACCCGAATGCACTCTGTGATGCTCGTTTAAAGCATGCACTACAGAAAAGGCTCCGTCACATATATCACATCTGAACAGTTTCTCACCCGTATGCACTCTGTGGTGAGTTTTCAAAGTAGCTGCATACGAAAAGTGTTTGTCACATACATCACATTTAAACGGTTTCTCACCAGTATGCGCACTTTCGTGTCGTTTCAGATCGTATGCTCTAGAAAAAGCCTTGTCACATACATCACAATTATATATTTTTCCCCCGCTTTTTCCCCGCGATTTTCTACGCTTTTTATTTTGAAGGTGACGTTTTAAACATGTTTTCTGATTTTCAAAGCCTATTGTTTTAGATTCCGATGCACAAGAATTTGAGGAGCCACTCGTCGAAGGTTTCTTTGAAACAGCTTCAGAAGTATTCCTCAATAAGCGTACTCCAGACATGTGAGGTGAAAAGCGACCTAAAAATTTTAAGTCTTGGGAGTTAAAATAAATCATACCTTTCGATACGTTTAACGACAAACTTTGTTTTCGATTGCTCTTTCCTCTCTCCTGCTAGTACCTACATTAATTTATAAAATGAAATATTCTGATGTAAGTAAAGAGCAAAAATAAAACTTTAAGTGATATAGGAAATACCCAGTTTTACAGAATAGAAGAGCCAGTTTTACAACAAATATAAGACTTTTTTTAATGGATGAGCGAAAAGGATGCAAACCATTTGTTGAAGTCAAATATTTTTTTAGGAAAGCGCAAATCTGAACATTATATTATATAAAGCTAACCTTGTGGTTATACGTTTCAGAAATCATGGTTGTAACATGTTCAAGTTCACTGTTTATATAGCCATGTCAATTATTTCCGACAGACTTTACTTCCTAATAGTGAAGTGCAAGAATAAATATTTCCCTAAGACACAAAGACTATGGACGATAGCCAGTAAGAAAGGAGAGATGCCAGAAAAATGAGATGAAGAGGGGGCTCATTCCATGGGAAATTGGAAGTTCTAGTGCCATTTCTATGAAACAAAAGGGATTAGAAGGCCACCAGCTGCTTCCCCACTGCACTCTTTTTCCCAAAATACATCTTATCAAAATTTCAAAACAGGAATGCTGTTCTAAGATATTCCAAAGGCCAAATAATTATGCCTCCGAGTTGAGAAAATCCCCAACTATCTCCGGGGCAACACGTCTGAAATATTTATGGGTGGGGGGAATAAACTTTGGAGGAAGTTCATTTGATAATTAATAAAAAGTTCTACTCCCCTTTATAAGCGTAAAGTGATCAGAGGGAAG
>NW_027062666.1:0-39782 GCF_032884065.1 Artemia franciscana
GCTTGATAAACTCGGCAAACTAGTTTTGTAGAAGTTCCTAAGTCTTTACCACCTAGACCAGCTTGTCTTTCGGGTTTTAAAAGCTTATTCGTTAACTAAAGAACAATAAACAAGGGCACCGTGAAACATTACTATTAAAGATGGATAAATTATATTCCTTCTACTTTGACATTGATGATCTCGACTAATGTTTATTCAAAATGATTGGGATGGAAATCAGAGAAAAAGCAGACAATGATTTTCTGAATAACTGGTTTTCCTACATCTTTAGGCTATTCTTGTCTGGACTTCAGGCGCAATAACGATCGCTGTTTACTACAAAATGGTTTCCAACACGAGTTACAGCGATGAGTATTTTTGCGGCACTTACTGAGTGGATAGAACCAACAGTTTGTCCTCTTGCCCTTCCCTGAGGCTGTTGTTTGACGAACAGGATTCACCCTTAGAATGTCTCTAATGCTTTTTCAGAGTCGAAGTGGTAAACCAGAATCTTCCTTGCTTCTGTCGGACAGTTCTAGATCCTTTGCTTCAACTGAATCGTCTTTGCCGTCACTGCTGCCTGCTTGTGCATCTTTATCTTCTTTATCTTCCTCTAAAAGTTGGGTAATTTCTTTGCCGGAAACTGGACACTGGGCCTGTCACCGAAAAAATGCCCTGAACGGGCCACAGTAACAATACTAAAAACCGGTGAGATGTATGCTGTAATTGAGTAAATATGACCTAATATTGATGCAACCTCGTTATTTACATAAGGCAACTAAAAAAAAGGTATTTTTTATTTTTAAAAAAACCTTAATTGAGGCTTAAAAATTGAGCCTCGAATATTGAAAAATCAAATTACTGACTGAAAGCAAAAAAAAAGTTACATAAATACTAAAGATGGGAAAAAATTTATCCCCTCGCCTCCTCTATCTCTTTCTCCGTTGACGTCTGATACAATACAAGATTCAATACTTACTGACCAACTACCTTCCTTACGATCAAAAATAAAATGCAAGAAATCACAGTTCTTTTCTATAACCCTCAGGGCAAGAGAAAAGATAGATTCAATTCTACAGGAGTAAATTTTATTCACCATGAGTATTCAAAGGTTATGGATACATGTCATACGTCTTGATGCATGCCATACGAAGTGCATTGGTGAAAAAAAAAATAATACATTGAACCCACTTGGCTCTTTACTTAAGTAGTGCTTTTTTAGTGATTTTTTTTAGTGATGCCTATTATCCATTAGGGCTTCAAAAACTCGTAAATTTACTTTGCAATCTGATCCAAACAATAAGTGTTCTATTGTTTGCGACAATTGATTTTTTTATATTTGTATAAGGAATGAGAATCAATCATTGTTCTTTAAGCCAATATTTAGGATCCGCCTTCGCCCAGGTGCTTACGAACTAAATTTTGATCGGCTCAAAAAAAGTTTTTTGGTTCTTTTTTAGGCTACTTCTGGAGGAGCCAAAATTTGTTTTAATCGTTTTTTCTATCCATAAGGGTCCTTGAGATTTACAGATTTAACCTTAAGACCTTACCTTAGACCTTAGATCCTCCAGAGCCAGGGGTGGCTCATAGGGCGTCTACGAAACCTCGCCAGACATCTCGGAGCTGAGCTGCAGCCATGACGTCCTCCCACTGTGGTTGAAGAGACAACTCCGCATTTCTCAGGTCTCGGTCGTACTGTCGTCGTAAGGTGTGTCTTGGTCAACCTCTTTTTCACCTCCCCTCGGGACGCTAATTATGTACTGTATTCGGGAGTTGATCCTCTGGCATACGGAGGACGTGGCCAAGGTATGTCCATCTCCTACGTTTCAGAAGGTCAGTAACTAATGGCTGACCGGTTCGCCGGCGAACTTCTATGCTGGTGACCTTTTCCTGCCACGATATGTTCAAGATTCTCCTAAGGCACATGTTTTCAAAGGCTAGGACACGTTTCTCTAGCTGGGTGTTTAGTTTCCAGCATTCACTAGCGTAGAGGAGGATGGACATCACATTGCTATTCAGGAGGCGGAGCTTCAAGCGCATAGAGTATTTACTACTGCGCCAGACTGGTTTTAACTTGCTAAAAGCCGATGTCGCCTGTCCAATTTTCCTCTTGATTTCGTTGGCTATTTCACCATCGTATTCGATCCAACTCCCAAGATATTTAAATTCCTTGACCTGCTCAATAGTTTTATTTTTGCATTTTAATATGAGTGGGGAGTCAGATGTGGCCATACTCTTTGTTTTACTGACATTTACTGCAAGTCCCATTTTCTCGGCCTTTTCGTCTATGGCGTCGAGTAGCAGCTGCAGTCGCAGTTTCGCTTCTTCAAGAAGAACAACGTCATCTGCGAAGTCCAGATCGGAGATCAGTCGGCTGCTAATCTTCACTCCAATGCCTGAAGACTGCCGTAGAATATAGTCCATTACAATGACAAACAGAAACGGGGATAGGACACACCCTTGTTTGACGCCAGACATTATCTTGAAGAAACGCGTGTCCCCATCTTCTGTGCGTACACAGCATTCACTATCCTCATATAGTGCGATTATCATTTTGACTAGTTTATCAGGTACTCCGTAATATTTCAAAATCTTCCATAAATTGTCTCGGTCAACAGAATCGAACGCCTTTTCAAAATCAATGAAGAGCAGGTACAGCTTTTTGTTCCATTCTCTGGACTCTTCCACCATCAGTCTAAGAATGAAAATAAGATCAGAGCAAGACCTACCAGGTCGGAACCCATGCTGCTCTTCCCTGAGATGTGAGTCCAGGGCTGCTCTTAGGCGTTGTAGTATTACTGAGGCTAGTATTTTACTAGGCACAGACGTCAAATTGATGCCCCTCCAATTGTCACAAATTTGTGCATCGCCTTTCTTGAAGAGTTTGACCAGTATACCTCTGGTCCAATCTTTTGGGACTTTTTCGTTGTTCCAGATGGCCACTAGAAGAGCCGTCCATACGAACATGCAGGCTCGAAGGGACGCTTTCAGCATCTCTGCCGTGATCCCATCGACTCCAGGTGCACGTCCATTTTTCAGCTTTTTCACAGCTGTCGTCACTTCTACCGTGCTGGGTGGGTCAGCACTTACGTCAATTTGTAAAAATGGCTTATCCGGTACTGCTTCTGGATCATCAGATCTGGGCCTATTTAAGACTTTCTCGAAATGTGAGGCCCATCTCTCGTCAGCTTTCTGTGGATCCGAAATAACGTCTCCATTTTCATCTTTTACAAGGGATGTACGATCTGTTTTCTTTCCAACTATCTCGTTTGTTAGTCGATAAACCATTTTTGAGTCTCCTTTCTTTGCAGCTTCTTCTGCAAAGGCTGCTTTTCTCTCAATGGCAATTCTCTTGTCTTTCCTGGCACTTCTTTTCACTGCTTTATCCTCTTCTTTGTAGCGGAGCTGTAATTGGGCTTTTTGCTCTGGGCTTGATGTATTCAGGATAAGCGTTCGGGTTTCCTTGCGTTTACTGATATATTTCCATGTGTCATCCGATATCCATTCTTCTTTCTTTCTTTTCTTGAAGCCAAGGTTGGCCTTCGCAACGTCATGGTACACACTCATGACTGAGGTCCATGTATTCTCAACATCAAATTCATTGGTTTCGTCGAGCAGATT
The DNA here is from genome assembly GCF_032884065.1 of Artemia franciscana. Classification (NCBI taxonomy): domain Eukaryota; kingdom Metazoa; phylum Arthropoda; class Branchiopoda; order Anostraca; family Artemiidae; genus Artemia; species Artemia franciscana. The sequence goes on from NW_027062666.1 coordinate 3,601, forward strand.
TAACGCTTCAAATCTGTTATGTAGAGATATGCAGAAGTTTTTGCGGATGTCAGGATCTTTCAGCTTATCGGTGTCAAATTGTTTATGTGTTGCAGTGTTAGTTTTCCGCTTCTGAGCTTTCAGTTTGATTCTTACTTCGGCTATCATCAGGATGTGATCTGAATTAACATCCGCTCCTCGAAAACCCCTCACGTCACACAGGCTACTTCTCCAACGTCTTGACATGAGGAAATGGTCGATTTGATTCTTCGTTCGGCCGTCGGGGGACACCCATGTGTACTTGTGAATTGTTTTATGGTCGAACATACTACCACCTATTATCAAATCGTTGCTTAGTGCATAATCGATTAGCAGTGTGCCATTCTCATTTATCTCTCCCATGCCATGTGGGCCCAGAACTTCAGGGCAGTACTGGCGGTCTGCACCAACTTTAGCATTTAGATCGCCAACCACGCAGAGTACATCATGCCTGGGAACGTCTTTGGTGACCGAGTGTAGCATGTTATAGAAAGCACCTTTTTCCTCTTCATCAGCTTCGTTTGTTGGAGCGTAGCATGCGATGATGGTCATTTTTGTGTGATTTGATACGAAGCGAGCTGTCATTATACGTTCGTTAACTGGGTTCCAGTTTGTCATTGCTTTGTGTGCAAGTGGCGACATCAGAAGTCCTACACCAGCACGGTGGACGGAAGGGTGACCACTAAATGCCATGACATATCCATCACTGAACTTCTCTAATCCATTTCCAGTCCACCTTATTTCACTGAGAACGAGTATATCGATGAGGTATTGTCTCATCTCTTTAAGGACTTGCTCTGTCTTGGATAACTGGTTCATCGTTCTCACGTTCCAAAAACCCATCTTTAGATTCTGTTTCGCAGTCAAAAATCGGTTCCGGGGGCATGCAGGGGTCGTTATCTGGGGAGGTGATGTATCCGAGGCTGTTGTAGACGTTTCAGTTGCAGTTGTTTTTCCCCTGAGGGTTGCCCCTCAAGGTCCCGGGTGTGGGTTGCAAGCCCACAGCCCAACCCTCCTCATTTGCGGACTTGGGACCGTCATGCTCCCCCGACCTCTGTGAGGCAAGGATCCTTACATGGTTGAGTTATTTAACCTTAAGGCTCATTTAACCTTAAGGCTCATAAAAAAAATATTTGGCTCATTTTCATTGTGAGTGCCCACTAGAGCGTACCCCTAAGCTAAAGCAACCTATACATTAAGGCTCTCCTCACATTACAACGAAGTTTAGAGTTTTTTGGCCCATTTTCTGTTAAAAAAAATATTTTATTTTATTTTTTCTTGTTCTTTGGGGTTGAAAGAATTTAGCGAAGCAAGTTGCAAGAATTTAAAGTATTTTTGTGCATTAGAGTAATTTTGACATGTAGAGTTATGGTTTTAAGTTTCAAGTCAGTACAAAACTGTTATCGATCCGTTTTTCATCTTCATTTTCAATTAAACCATTATTTTTTTTTCATTTTTTTATAGGTCCTGGGTTTCCTGGACCAAAAGAGTTTCAGTTATAAACTTCAAGTCGTAAGGAAACAGTTACCCCGAATAGAAATTTGTGTGTGTCGGGGTCTTCTTAACTTAGAAACTTAGGGTTTACGTCTCAAGCAGTCGGAAATTAAGTGTTTTTTGGCCCTTTTCGGGCCTAATTTTGAGGGTCCTCTGTTTTGTTATCCATTGGGTTCCTTTATGCCAAGGCGTCAAGGATAAAAGCCTCAAGCAGATTAAAAAAAATTATTTAGACAATGTTTGATCCCTGTTTTGCAATTGAAAACTCAGATCTTTTCTGGACCCAATATCCTATTTTTCTCTCATAATAAATGTAAGATACCCATGCCAAAGAGCACAAACAGTGAAAGTGCCCATCTATTTTAATGCACAAGGTCAAACCTTACCCACCTTTGAACAAATGTTGGTTGATGTAGAGGTACTTTCAACCCTAGAGACGTATCAGGCCTTTTGACATTACCCAGCAAAATGACTACCTCAAAATTGTGGTCCAATTTCCTGGTATTGCAAGTGTATTCGGTAGCAGAAAAGGGCATGGAAGGTAGGCTTGGTACCTTCCAAATTGTTTCAGCCCTGGAAAAGGGTACTAGATCTTTCAATTTACAATTTATTTAGGCCTCTTGCCTCTTCCTATAACTTTCTTCATAATTACCAAGTGAAAAACGTTTCGCTTTTCTTGTCCCTTTGTCTGGCCTTGTTTTAAGAGGGAGATGGACAAAACTACGTGTTTCTATTTTTTTTTCTACATTGGGACTTCCTCAGCCTTAGGATAAGGGTTTATCCTAAAAGGGTTTATCCCAGGGTTTAGCCTGGAATAGAGTTTTGTACATTAGGTTCCTCTTGGTCAATTAACTTCAGGCTATACATTTCTAACTGACCAGCAAAATGTTTTTTGCCTATTTCTGCCCCTTCCTCCTCCCACAGCCGATTGCTTGATGTTTTTGATGGAGAGAGCAATACCTGAAAGTTTTGAGCCGAAAGCACGTCCAATATTAAAAAATCCTCCTTTAACGCTATAAACCCTATTTATAAACCACGATAAATTTTTGCTTTATGAAAGACTTTTCCCCTGGAGTTTATAAAGGTATTCTATCCCTGGTTGCATACTCATTGGACCTTTTGACTATGTAAAAAGATTTACTCTCTCAAGTTGTTTATCAGATATGCTGGAGATTATGGAAGGGGTAGCAAAAATCGTAAGAAGGGTGATCTAGGCCTTTCGGTCATTGTGCTCTTAAAAAGAGTACTGGCTCTGAAAAGAGCACATGAAAAGAGCCAGAACACTGTCTCTAATGATATTGATGGTACTGCTAGTTACTTTTATTGTTGTATATCCATCGACAATTAAAGCTTACTAAGCTGTTTTGGCTACTTATTACGAGTAAATCTGTAAACTATATACTATGATATTATAAATCAATGAAACAACCATATAAGATGCCTAGTTACGATATTATGTGTATGGTTTGTTGCTTGCGTATATGCATTTGTATTTATCAACTTGTCACTAATATAACAGCTGTCTATAAAAATAGAGTACAAGATAAAAGAATATCGTTTAATTTTAGTTATGCCTAGCAGCAAGATATGTTGACAGTCCACAAAGAAAAGTCATATATCTTTCACGATTTAAGGCCACTCTTCTCGGTAAAAGTACTCAACCCACAGAACAACCAACTACAGAAATGCCAATAATAGGAACAGGAAGTTCTAGAACAACGTATTCCTCTGCTGAAACAACTGGTAAGTCTTCAAGATTCTATAAAAGAACAGACTGACAAGAGGTACCTTAGAAAACCAAGAGATAAATCGGATAACCAAGACCAAACATTAAAACCTCTCTGTTGTCAATAGTTGGTATACACAATAAAAGGACATTGCCCCTGAGGCATTGGGGGTGATGATAATTATCGATATATACTTACTAGATCTTTTTAAGTTTCTGAGAAAATTGACTATAATCAAATTTTGATTTAATCAGCTATCATATAGTTTACAGGGTTATGGGTAGCAAAAATAGCCACTTGAGTGGGAACAGCTATACCTCAAAATTATAGCTCCTCTTCCCCCTTATGTTAAACAAAAGTTTTAAATTAAAACCTTAGCCAATTTCCGATGTGTTGCAGATACACCCTTTCTATGGCACTTGGTATTTACCTAGTGACATATAGCGAGAGCAAATTCTGTCGGTCTGTCTGTCTGTCAGTCTGTCCCGGTTTTGCTAGTTTGCGCCCTTCCAGATAAGCTAGAACGATGAAATTTGCCAAGGGTATCAGGGATCAGACCAAATTAAATTAAAAATAGTGGTTTTCCAGATTCGACCGTCTTGGGGGAAGTGGGGGGACGGCTAATTCGGAAAGATTAGAAAAAATGAGGTATTTTAACTAACGAACGGGAGATTGGATCTTAATGAAACTTGATATTTGGAAGTATAACATGTAGCAGAGCTCTTATTATAAAGTCCGACCGGATCCAGTAACATTGGTGGCAGTTGGAGGGGGAAACCTAAAATCTTGGAAAACGCTTAGAGTGGAGGGATCGGGATGAAACTTGGTGGGAAAAATAAGCACGCGTCCTAGCTACGTAATTGACATAACTGGAATGGATCTGCTCTCTTTGGGGGAGTTGGGGGGAGTGCTAATTCTGAAAAATTAAAAAGAATGAGGTATTTTTAACTTAAAAAGGAGTGATTGGATCTTAATGAACTTTGATAATTAAAAGGATCTCTTAATTCAGATCTCTTATCTGAAGTCCCAACCGGATACAGTGTCATTGGGGGAGTTTGGGGGGGGGGGGGGGGGTTGAAATGTTGGAAAGCGCTTAGAGTGAAGAGATCAGGATGAAACTTAGAGGAAGAATAAGTATATGTCCTAAATACGTAATTTACATAACCGCAACAGATCAACTCTATTTGGGGAGCTGGGGGGGGACCTGATTCAGTAATTTGGAAAAGAAATAAATAGGTATTTTGAACTTACGAACTTGTAATAGGGTCCTACTGAAATTTAGCATTTAGAAGGGCCTGGTATCTTAGAGCTCTGAATTTAAATCTTGATTGGATCTAGTGACGTTCGGAGAGTTGGAGGAGGAAACCAGAAATCTTAGAAAACACTTAAAGTGGAGAGATCGTGGTGATGCTTGGTGGGAAGAATAAGCACAAGTTCTAGATGCGTAATTGCCATAACCAGACCGTATTGGCTCTTTTTGGGGGATTTATTGGGGGGGGGTAATTTGGAAAAATTAGAAGAAATGAGGTATTTGTAACTTACGAACGAGTGATCAGATCTTAATGATATTTGATATTTAAATGGATCTTGTGCTTTAGAGCTCTTATTTTAAATCCCAACCAGATCCACTACCATCAGGGTGAGTTGGAGTGGGAAACCGAAAATCTTGTAACACGTGGAAATTTAGGTATCTTTTCTTAGGAATGGGTGATCGGATCTTAATGAAACTTGATATATAGACTTATCTTTGTCTCAGATGCTCCATTTTCAATTTGAATTGGATCCAGGAACATTTGGGGCTGGAAAGGGGAAATAGAGATCTTGGAAACCAGAAATCTTGGAAAACGCTTAGATTGGAGAACGGGATGAAACTTCATGGGCAAGAATAAGCAAAAGTTCAAGATACTTGATTGATATAATTGGACCAGACCCGTTCTCTTTTGGGAGTTGGGTGGAATTCCAGTGCTTTGGCGAGTTCAGTACTTTTGGACGTGCTAGGATGATGAAAATTGTTAGGCGTGTCAGGAACCCGCAAAAATTGACTTGATTACTGTCGATTCGACTACCTGGGGGGCTGGAGGGAGACGAAAAATTGAAAAAATAAAGTATATTTTAACTTAAGAATGGGTGATTGGATATTAATGAAATTTGGTATTTAGAAGAACCTCGCGACGCAGAGCTTTTATTTAAAAATTTGACCGTATCTTGTGAAATCTCGGGGAGTTTGAGGAGGAAACAGGAAATCTTGGAATACGCTTAGAGTGGAGAAGTCAAGATGAAACTTGGTGGGAAGAACAAGTACAAGTCCTACATACATGATTGAAATAATTAGACTGGATCCGCTCTCTTTCGGGGAGTTTGGGGGGGGGGGTGTTAATTAGGAAAAATGAGAAAAATTGAAGTATTTTTAAAATACAAACGGGTGACCAGATCATAATGAAATTTAATATTTAGAAGGACCTCATGTGTCAAACCTCTTATTTTAAATTCCAACTAGATCTGTTGACATTGAGGGAAGGTAGAGGGGGACACCTGAAGCGAAACGCTTAGAGTGGAAAGATTGGGATTAAATTTGGTGGGGGGAATAAGCAAATGTCGTAGATACGAGATTGACACAACCGGACTGGATCTGCTCTCTCTGGGGGAGTTAAGAGGTTCCAGTGTTTTGGTGAGTCCGGTACTTCTGGACGTTCTGGGCAATGAAAATTGGTAGGTGTGTCAGGGACCTGCGCAAATTGACTTGATAAGGTCGTTTTTCCCGATTCGACCATCTTGGGCGTTGAAGGGAGAGGAAAAATCAAAATAAATGAGGTGTTTTTAACTTACGAGTGGGTGATTGGATCTTAATGATTTTTAACATTTAGAAGGACTTCGTGTCTCAGAGGTCTCATTTTAAATCTCAACAGGAATTAAGCCGCTGATTTTCCCTTTAAATTAATCTATTCATTCTTAGAATTTCGCTAGAGCTCTTGCCATATGAACTCTTGGCTCTTGGCTCTTTCAACCTTGTTTCAAGTGCCATATGACCTCTTAGCTCTTGTTTATATCGTACGCCAGATAAACCGTAGGTTAATGAATTAACCCTAGGTTTTTGTTGTACTCGTACGACATAGAATCTTTTGATTTACCTCACTACTTGTACAAAAATATGTTCTAATTCCCGCGGGGTTCTATAGTGCATAGTGTTTGAGTGAATCATCAACCTGACGCTCTTGGTCACACCTGCCCAATACAAAATTTGAAGTTCTTTGCCCGTTCTTCATTCTTCAGCCCATTCTGAGAACTTCTTCTCCATTTCCCTCTGACAGCCTAGATGCACTAACTTTCTTTTGAATTAGTTTTACATTCTCTCCTTAGTCAAGACTTAGCATTTATACGCCCCTCCCCACTCCTATGATCCTTGGAAATTTCAACTTTACCGCCAAAGTCGTTATCGAGATTTTATAGAGAGGTTATACTCCGTTGTTGTAAATTATGCCATGGCACATATAAAGGTCTTATGGAACGGGTGGTTATATGAACTTTGGAGGGGCCTCAAACGATTAAAAATTGAAAGCTCTGGTTCCCTTTTTAAGAGTCAAAAGGGGCAACTAGAAAGAGTCAAAACTGGAAGGGGGCAACTGGACCCCCCCCCTACGTCCTCTTTTCCCCAAATGTATCCGTTCAGATTCCTGAGATATTACTTTTTTTTAAATAGACCAAAGATTGTGTAACAAAAACTCTTGAGCATAACCACAGAAATTGTGGTGGCAGTTTTTTTTAAAGTTATGCCCCGGGGGCATATGATGTATTTATGGAAATGTTGGTCACATAAAGTTCGAAGGGAAATCATTATTTTTGCTTTACATGTCGCAAAGGACATGTTTTCTCATAAATCGGTTGAAAAATTGACATGAATTGATCAAAAGCTATAGAAGAATTACGTGAAATGTCAAGGAAAGAGTCCCATTTCATGCAACTCAACCCCATGGCAAAGTTATTCAAATTCTGCGGTTTCAATTCACTTTTCAGTATTTTCTTTTACTGGATACGTCCATTTCTGAGACGCATCATATGAGCAATTAACGAGAGAGTATCCGAGCCTGGATATATGATTGCATCAGAACAGCTTTGACTCAAATAACTATGTCCAAAGCAGGGCTTCCACTTCAAAATTGTCAAAAACATATTATCATAGCCAAAAAACATGAGAAAATATAATAGCGTTGAAACTTGCAAAACATGAGATTTTGCATGAGAATTTTCTTTTATTTATATTTTGAATTCAGTGTTGAAACGAAACCCAAATTAGGCAGCAGATCACTATATCACTCATTTCTATTTAAACTCAGCTTTCAACTAATAGGCACGTATTCTGCACTCCTAGTAGTGTCTGGTTTTTACTCACTGGGGTTTGGCACTGGTTTGATGTTGCACCTACAAGGGAGATTCTTGGTCTCATCTATTTACCACATCCCGCTTACTTCTTACTAGAACCTGGCTCCCGAACAAGTTTTGGGGAGTCTACAATGATGAGGAAAAACTAGCCATTAATGAGCCGAAAAATAGGTTAAGGAAATCGCCAGCGAATAAAAAAAAACCATATCAAACAGTTTGTGCTAACGAATTGTAGTAAGGAGTGACCCGGCTCAATAGTAGCCAGAACTCTAAAAAATGGAATTTTGATACCAATAGCTACATCAAAAGAATTGCATTTTAATGCTGATTTTAAATATATAAGTTACATGAGGTTTAATCTTACCTATTAAAAGTTACGAGCCTGAAAAAATTTGCCTTATTTTAGAAAATAGGGGGAATAGAATCTTGTATATGACATGTATATGACTTGTAATATGACTAGGAAGTCATAGAATCTTAACATAAATCATACCATCAGATTCAGCTTATCAGAAAACCCTGTTGCAGAAGTTTCAAGCGCATATCTACAAAAATTTGGAATTTCGTACTTTTTGCCAGAAGGGAGATCCCGATGCGTGTTTATTTGTTGTTGTTTTTTCCCCAGGGGTGATCGTATCAACCCAGTGGTCCTAGAATCTTGCGAGAAGACTCATTCTAACGAAAATGAAAAAGTTCTAGTACCCTTTTTAAGTGACCAAAAAACTGGAGGGCACCTAGGCCACCTCCCACGCTAAATATTTTCCCAAAGTCAACGGATAAAAATTCTGATATAGCCATTTTATTCCCTTCCCATGAAGGGAGCGCAGGATTTTCTAGCATTATTAAAAAAAAACAATGAAAAAATAAATAGGAAAAGTTTTTTCAACAAGAATTAACGAGCAGCATTAAAACTTAAAAAGAGCAGAAATTATCATACATATGAGGGGCACATCTCCTCCAAATATCTCGCTCTTTACGCTAAAGTATTTTTAGTAATTTCAACTATTTATTCTACGGCTTTTATGATTCAGGGGTCATTCTTAATGAATTGGGACAATATTTAATCTTTAGTGTAAAGAGCGAGGTACTGACGAGGACTTGGACCCCTCATATATGCAATAAAAACCAGAGATTACAAAAGTTTGTTACGTAAGCTAATTTATTAAGTTACGTTTATCTTTTACTAATATAAACATTCGTAAAAAACTAAATGTTCTAGTTGCCTTTTTAAGTAGCCAAAAAATCGCAGGGCAACTAGGCTTCCTCCGCCGTTCCTTTTTTTCTCAAAATCATTCAATCAAAACTATGAGAAAGCCATTTAGTCAAAAAATGATCAACTTGCAAATTTCGTTTTAATCATTCCTCTGCGGAGAGCCAAAATCAAAACATGCATTGATTCAAAAACGTTCAGAAAGTAAATAAATAAAAAAAAACAAGTTTTTTGTAGCTGAAAGAAAGGAGTGACATTAAAACTTAAAACGAACAGAAATTACTTCGTATTTGAAAGGGACTGCTTCCTCATCAACGCCCCTCTCTTTACGCTAAAGTTTTTTACTGTTTTAAAAAGGAGAGTTGAGAGAAAGAGTCAAAGTTTAGCGTAGAGAGCGTGGCGTTGATGAGGAAGCAGCCCCTTTCATATATGAATTAATTTCTGTTCGTTTTAAGTTTAATGTCACTCCTTACTTTCAGCTAAAAAGAAACTTGGGTAAAATTCTAGTCCATTGACTTCTTGCTATCTTGGAAAGTTGTTGGGCTAGAGAATTGAAACTTTCAGGGATGTTTCTACAGGCTAAAGTATACCCCGTGAAGTTATTTTGAGATCCCTTACTATACCCCTTCCCTCCTCCTCTATGTAGTGCAGATTTTTGTGCATTACAGCTTATATTCTGGTCAAATTTGATCCTATATTACTATTAAAAGTGTAAATCCTTCCTTACTATGGAAAAATTCAACTTTTCACTGTTTTTTAAGCTACTATATTCCATAATTAGTTCACCAGTATTGAAAAACAATTATTACCTTTTATGGTATAGTTCAAAATGGAATGTAGGTATTTAAACATACCCCCTGTTTGAATTGTCTTATCTTTAAATGGCTTTTCACGGGGGTAACACTGATAAGACATTGAACTTTTAAGGGGTTTCTCACTCAAAACTATGATTCGTTGCTACAATTGGGTAAGGTTTATGTTATAGGCCTATGTGTGTTAATAACATTTATTTTGTAAATCATAACGGCATAGAGAAAGTCAATTTCTTCAAGAAGGTCCAATAATGATTCTTAGAAACCTGAAGAGAGGCGAAACAGAAATTTAGTGGGAAAAATAAGCACAAGTCCTAAATACGTGATTGACATAACCGTAACGGATACGCTCTCTTTGGGGGAGTTTTTTTTGGAGGGGGGGGTTAATTTGAAAAAAATAGAAAGATGTATTTGTAACTTACGAATGGGCGATAAGATCTTAATGAAGTTTGATATTTAGAAGGATCTTGTGCTTCAGAGCTCTTATTTTAAATCCCAACCAGATCCAGTGACATTGAGGGGAGTTGGATGGGGAAACCGGAAATCTTGGAAGACATGAAAATTGAGGTATCTTTATCTTGCAAATGGGTGGTTGGATCTTAATGAAACTTGATATATAGAAAGATCTTATGTCTGAGATGCTTAATATAGATGCTTATACAGAAATTACTCTGTATATGAAAGGGGTTTTTCCTCCTCAACTCCCCGCTTTTTACGCTAAAGTTTGACACTTTCTGTTAACTTTACTTTTTAAAACAGTAAAAAACTTTAGTGTAAAGAGCGGGGTTTTGAGTAGGAAAAGGCCCTGTCATGTACGGAGTAATTTCTGTTCATTTTAAGTTTTAATGCTGCTCCTTACTTTCAGTTAAAAACAATTGTTTTCTTTTATTTAATTTATACCATAGTTTTATAAATATATATTTAAAATTATCAAAATAAACCAAAAATAAGCCCTTAATAAACATTAATTACAACACAACTATCCAGAAAATAAGTTTTACAAAGGAAAGTAAAGAACCATATTAAACTTAAGACAAGCTTCAACAATTCCTATAATATTTAAAGCTCAATGTTTTGTGAGAAACCAGGAAAGGAAAGTAGCCTATATAATTAATGAAAAAAATCAAATGGTTGAGAAAACGAGAATTTTGTCAGCCAGTAGCAAAATATGAAGACGAAAATCAAGCAAATATTTCGACAAGGACCTCTGAATAATGGAAGTGTTTTCAAACAAAATGAAGTGGTGAGGGTTATTGTGCACGTGTTGGGCCAAGGCAGAATCAAAATTCTCGGGCCTTTGGTGCAAACTATGACTTCGTTGATTGAATATTTGTGTTTCAACAATCCCTTCTCCCAATTAATGGCGTTTTACCAATATAGAAGATTTAGAAATGTTACACACCCCTTAAGATTTGAAAACTGGTATTTTTCACATTTCTAAATCTCTTCCATAGGGTGGTATCCAGGAAATTTCCAAGGGGGAAGGGTATTAAAGATTTTTTGAGGAATCTTTATCAAACATAAACTATGAAACGCAGGAAAGACTTGTTTATATTCGTTTCGTTACGTTTTTACGAGTCGAAGAAAGGTTTCGGACGGGGGGGTACATACCCTTTAGCCCTCCTGGATATGGCTTGTTTTTTCCTAGCCTATTTGAATTTAAGGGGAAAAAATTGTATTAATTTTCTCACAACCTCCCACATATTTACATTCTCGTTAAAACAAACAGTCTTCGCAATATTTGAACTCCACATTAATTACTCTTTTAAATACCGGATGACACATGGAAAAGTAATTACGAGTGACATAACAATTCCCCCGGAAGCCGGAAAAGCTTTCCGGGATCTGAAAGGAGCTTTTGATGAAGTTATAAGGTATTTTAGCATTCTTATTTTTAATATATTTGTGAGAAATTTTTGAAAAATTTAACGTTACTTCTTTGTTTTTACTTGAATAATCCGTTTTTATGAAACTTGATATTAACCAAGTGACATATAGCGATCACAAATTCTGTTGTTTCGTCGATCGCGCTCAATAATGATTCTTACAAACCTGAAGAAAGGCGAAACAGAAATCTGAGACCAGTGGTGTCAATTACTGGAGGGACAAGGGAGCCACCCCATACTCCCCCTCTAGATTTTTTATGTATTTTCATTGAAAATGCCTTTATTTGTGTTTTCTTTGAAAAAGAACGACAAATTCCCCCCCCCCCCTCCCCGCTATATTTTCAAAACACATTTTACACCTCCTAAATTGCGTTATTTGACACTGTCTTAGATGGGATCTCTCAAATCAACAAACACAAAGAAGACTTATGAACAACTATGCAGCATCTGCGTCTATTGCAAAATGCAGAAGTTAGAAACTACCCAGATTAATAAGGTCGACGTAGGCTGGCTGATTCACAAGTATTAATTATTTCAAGATGTATTGTCTCTTCAAGACAACTTGGAAGACTATTGAATTTTTTTATTGCCTTTGTCTCCCTCCCTTTCTTCATTGACTACCCCGATATTACCCCATATTTTGTTTATTATTACCCCGAAATTATGGGGGATAAATAGATAACGACCATATCAATGTCTATCTCATCGTCTATTATTTTGTCTACCATCGCTATAGTTTCTTTGATAGAAGCACATTTCTTGGAATCCATCTGCGAAACAGAAGTTATCGCCTGCTACAAAGCACGTGGAAAATTTCTAGGTCTGCGAAACTCCCCAATTTACCAGTTGGGAACACGAAAACGTTATGTACACCTCCTATCTCCTGTCATTATGCTCGAATCAATTGGTGCCCTTGGTCAAGTGCCACCCCCCAAGATTTTTCTCTAGATCTGCCCCTGTGCAGTACCTATTAGATATATCACTGCTTTTGCTATAGTCACTACTTCTGCTTGAAACAATTAGTCTAATTAAGCTAACTATATTCTTATAGGAAATTACAAAAGCAGCTTCCACTTTATTATCTACTTTGGATGCATCTATGGATCTATCTACACTGTCCAAATAATACCTTTCTTTTGTCATCTTAAATTACTGATCATAATCTAAATTATCCCACTTTTCAAATTCAGTATTGCAATGGTAAAGAATGGATTCCCAATGAGCAATAGGTAGCCTACATATTAGGTATCCTTAGCATTGTTGTCAACTGGCATTCCATTTGAAGCTGTTCCGTTATCTTCTTCTTCCTCACTATACCTTTTTTTATTTCCTTTCAAACTATTATCTTCCCTCTTTTAGCGTTTCTGATTTAACTGGATTCGACAGGTCACCTTTGCATGTGTTTAGTAAAAACTTTAATGATGCTATGTCTTCCCCGCTGCCTAGCTTTCTAATTCCACTTTCTGTTTCAAAAAAATTCTGCGGAGTTGTTTTTCTAGTTCCAAAAGCTGTCTTTTAAGCAATATATTGAATGGTTTCTAGCTCCTCTAACGGCGACTTAGACGCCGCCTTATAGATTGTTCCTCCGTATTCCAATTTTATACTTATATATTTTACGTAAAATTCCATCAAACAATTTGTTCACCATTTAAAAAAAGGAAAAGACAAGAGTACTTTTTTCATCACCTGATTACAATTGCTTTTGTTTTCTGGACAAAAAACTTCACACAATTTTCCTTGGTCCATGTTTCAAATAACTTTATTTTCATCTGGACCGCTTGTTGCCCCTCCTCAGAGCTATCACATACTTTCCAAATTCCACTATCATCACCAACAATTCCAGTTCTGAACTATTCGGTATCCACTCGTAGGCCTATATCAAATTCGTTTATATTTTGATATTCTGGCATCAATAGAAAACCTCGTGGAACGCCATGTTTCCTCAATACCTTTCTTTACGAATATGCTTTATCTACTTTAATCTTTTCTTCCTCCTTATATCATTTTGAGCCATTCTAAATAAAAAGATTCCAAAATTTTCAAATGTTGAAGGCATAAATTAAGTATTTTGGGTTTTATGATTTCCGCGGAATATGTTTTGTTCAATTGGATGGGGTATAGATAGAGGCAATTGTACAAACAGAGAGATAACTTTTGTAAATAAGTTATGAAGGGAACTTATAGCACTCAGAAGAGGCCTAAATTTCATTATCTCTGACTGGTTTATGGCTTATTTGAAATACACAAAGGAAAAGTTTTGCCGCTTTGAATTGTTATAAAATATTTCTTCGACCGCTTTACCCTTTTGGGGTAGTTCGAAAAATAAACTTAATGAGAACAATTGATCTTAGAAAAAATTGATCTTACCGTTTCTTAGGTTCAAGATTTGTCATTTTTAATAATTTGATAAAAAAAAACACTTCATGAGTAAGTACAAAGGGCCATAAGAACCATCATAGGGAAGAAATTACTAAGAAAAAGATTATTTTTCCCCTAACTAAACAGATTTTTCTTATAAACGCCGTTCCTATGAGCTTATCAAAACATTTTTTCTAAATAAAATACAAAAATAACCATTTTATAAAATGAGGGATTAAGATTTAGATATTCAAATACGTCTACAGGGTGACTTCAGTCCTCTAGACCACCAAAAATTACGCTGATTTTCAATCCGATTTTAATTAATCTTATGATCAATAAACCAATACACTAGTTCAAAAATTTTTATCAAAGGACTATTGTTCATATCTGCAGAAAAACAACAAATATTGCTGAATATTATTATTTTGGCGTCATTCCAAGGTTCGACATTCCACAGTTTTTGCTCTTAAATAGAAAAGCTGAAAAATATACACGATTTTCGTTCCCAATAATAAACCCTATTTCAATGAAAAAACAAGCTGGAAGACTAAAATACTTTTTTCAACAAAAGAAATATTTCAAAGAAAAGTAGACCCATCTTAAAACCTAAAATGAGCTAAAAAAAAGTCACATGATACATCAAACATAAAACGAATGTAAATTGCTATAACTGAATTAAGAGACGCTTTAAACAAGCAGGAGTGAAAATGATCAATCACTTCAATCATTACTATTGCAAATACTGATATTTATAAATACCCAGAATCAAGAACGAAAAAAAACTAAATGAAATTAAAAGCAAACTAGTCAGAAGATCACTATAAAAGTAATATTTTTGCTACTGATGGTACTAGACAGTATTATTTGTCATGGCTGAAGTGCGGTGTTATTTTCTCCTGGTTTAGTGTAAAATTTAAATCTAGTCAGATGCAAAAATACCCACCACTAAACAATTATTGCTTATGTTATCCCAAAGGAATTGCCAGCTAAAGTGTCAGCGGTACAAAGGACCTGTTGTCTTTTGTTCGATTTAAGAGGCTCTTTGATGGATATGAAAATCAAAATAATGAAAGGATGAATTGATGAAAGAAAATTGTTCAATTTATTACTATACAATCATTTTTTTTCAATTCTTAAGACAAAACATTTTTTACAGAGCCTGAAATTGGAACTTCGCCAAGTTACAACCACTGTATAGACGGATGGAGCCTAGTTTGCAGCAGCGAAAGTGACTGTAGCTGTTTTCGATACTTAGTTAGTTATTCACCTTTTGATGTTGCTGTAGAATTTTGTGAGGCTCTCGGGGGAAACCTCCCATCCTTCCATTCAGAAGACAAAAACAATTTTATCTATGTGTTTCAAGACGACTTAAGCCGTGGTGCTTGGATTGGCCTTAAGAGGAAAAACATCACGTTTGAATGGATGGACGGAAGCATGTTAGACTTCACAAGCTGGAATGATGGCTCACCTTCATACAACACCCCTAACAAGGATTGTGTTCATTTTGTTGGGTTTGAAGATGAAGGATTTACAACACAATTCAGATGGCAAGACAGTCCATGTTCTGAGCTGCGTCCAATATTATGTGAGATGCCAATTTTAATGGCATCATTACACAATCACTAACCTTCACAAAAATTCAAGATAGAACAGCCACTCTTGAAAAAAACTGCAACCTCTATGGATTTTATTTCTGAACCTTTCCATAAGATTATACCATAAAAATGAAAAAAATAAAAACTATGTTGTTAAGTTCAGTACTTTCAGTGTGTTTATCAGAATATTGTTCAGTTTCAAGCAAATATCGGTATTGCAAATTATGAATAAATTTGGTTTAATTTAAAATCCCTGATCTCTGAACATCTTTCCACCTAGACTTAAATTTATTCTCCTTTTCTAGTTTAGTCTTATAATACAAATCAAGTAAAAGCGAAAGAACTACAACTTACGACCCAGCAACCCACACTGAAATGCACACAAGCAAAATAGGGTTTTACAGTAAATTGCACAAAGGACGTATCAATTTTCTAATTTCTTTGGCCTTTAAAATCGTTTCAAATTCACTTTTTGCATACTTGTATGGATTTTATTTTTGCAATTTATCATTTTTTCTTTTTATTGATACTGATTTTCAGTATAAGATATGAAAAAAATTCAGAAAATGATTTTCGAATGATTGAAAATAGATTACGTCCTTAGACCCAACTCTACTTGAGATTCTCAAGGTGGATAGAGTGATTATTTCAAATTCCATTGGGAGAGAAAGTATATTCCCAAGGTGGAAAGAGTCAATATTTTCAAATTCCATTTGGAGAGAAGGGAATGTTTGAGTTTAATTAGACTTCTACCAGGACATTAAACATAACATGAAGTAATAATCAAGCTGTTTATGTCAAGATTTCACCAAGGTATTTTAAGATTATTTCAGAGTAACTGCCTGTGTTCTAGTGGTCAATGATCGTGATCTCAGCCTTGAATTGTCTTTGAAATTAGAAAAGAAAAATGCTTAGACTCTACGGTGCATTCCCAGCATCAAGGAGAACTAAATACAGCTAGGCTATAGTTTAAATTTCAAAAATTCAAGTATTTGAAAATTCTAACTAGTACCTCTTTTAACTTAACTTCGAGATTTTTCAAGTAGTTCCAAGGCATATTACTGTCTATAAGAGGTAACAATTGAATAAAAAAAAATGAACCTATGATACACCTGAATATCAGATTATTGATAAGAAAGCTGTAGCTTTGTTTCAAAGCTAAAGAATCAAATTACTTTCTTTTGATTCACCTTTGTGACCTAACTTTTAGTTATTAAACCACACCATGAATATTAAAGAATAGCGAAAATATCTTTACTACTAAAGATTTTTGGGACACATCAGTTACACACCTTTCTTTTTGACTCCGCCTCCCTTGATATTTATGCTATGATAGCAACTGAAAGTACTGCTAGGACACAAAGGTAAACTTCCGTTTTTCACACGATGTGATGTGTCCGGCTTCTAAGCCAGATTATCACAACTTTTTAATATTTATGCTGTGTCTCCAATTCTTGAGCATAACTAAACCATACAAACCATTATTTTTAGACAAGAACAGTTAAAAATAGTCAAGGGAACAAAGCAAACTGGCAAAGACAACTCAAATCAAAAAACGAAAAGTAAAACTGAACGTGGAATACTGTCATCCACAATCATTGTATCTAAAAGAAATATTATTTTGAAACGGTTATCTGATTTAATTCACAAGTGAAGTCATAGAAAATAGATATATTAAAATAATAATACAATAAGTGCGGTTTCTCAGTCTTCTGAATTAAATTTGGCAGAAAGTTATATTTCTTTACTGTATGTACCTGGTCTAGGTGAAAAACTGAAACGGATTTTACGCAAATACAATATTGATACATGATTTTAATAAATTAGACCATTAAGCAGTTTTGAAACTTAGGGAACGATTTGAATCGTAGTAATTTTAGTAGTAGTGCATATAGTATTCTTTGCTCGTGTTGAAAATTTTACATTGGCAAAATCACCAACAGTTAGTTGAGCGATCTATGGAGCATCTTATTTCAATAAATAAAGCTCTAAAATTTAACAAACCTCCTGAAATTTCTTTATTCAACCCCAACAGAATTTTTTTTTATCACCCTGATTATTGTACACATTTTGACGATGACATGACCAATATTAACGATAGAGGATTTATACACTGGGTTAGGGAGGCAATTGAAATAAAGAAAAAATTTATTCCTGCTAATGTTTCAGTAATTAGAGATACAGGTAATTTAAATACTGACCCGATACAAGGCATTCTCCTTGCAAGTTAAATAATAGCCAATGAGGGTAATAAAGTTTTACAAAATCACCAGAGGACTAGATTAAATACAAGACCTAGAAGAATCGCTGTTGTAGTAGCAGACTATATGATTATTTCGTAACTTAATAGATAATACTATGTTCATTTTATTTTGCCCAGTCGCTTTAGTTTTTTCATTGAGAAAAATCTATTAAGCTTCTCTGGCGCTTAATCACTGTAGCAACAATTTGTTGTTTTACTTCTTGATTTTGGATTTTATTTGATTATAGTTTACTTTAGTTCTCGGTTTTTGCTTTCTTAGCATAGAAGACGCCTTTTTGCATATAAGCGTTGCTTTAGTTTTGTCTTTTCCTTCTACTGGCCGTAGTTCTGTGTGGAAATCAGTACCTCATAATTCAGATTATACGAACATGTGAAGTGTCATGCAGAATCCCCTGGAAACAAGCAAAAGGAGCAAGTATATAGCTCGAGAAAATTAATTTTTCAACTTGACTCTGCAAGAGGGAATTTTTGAGCTATAATATTCCAATATATTTCTTTTTTCTGTTTTTGTTTTAATTATTTGATACATCCAGGTTAACTGCTCAATTAAAGTGCGAGAAACACTGTCAAGGAAACATGACTGAAGAACTTGAACAGAAACTTGAAAGAAATCAGAAACACACGTACAGAATTTTCAAACAAGAAAAACTCTAACCTAAACTTAGAAACAAGAAACAAGTTTGACAAAATGTCATTTGACAAAAAGATCATTGGTTATCCACGGTTTATCAGTGTCACCCACAGTAATCACTTTTACAGGGAAACAAGTCTGAAACTGCTCCTGAAGCTGAGTATTCAGCTTATTGACTTCGATATTAACATCCTGTTCAGAGCAAATGTCCTCAAACTGATAATTACCGATCCAGCGAGCGAATTTAGATATCGAGTCCTCATTAAGTGGTCGCACTGTATATTTGACTCGTTTTGGCTTCGGAATTGCCGAACTAGCTTCCCAGAAGATGTAAAGTGATCAGAATTCAGAAGGGGTCCTAGGGATCTCGGTGCGTAATAAAAGTGTCGAGTTACGAGCTCTGCTCTCTGTTGGGGCATAATATTGTTTTTGTATATTTTTACTTTGAATTAATAATAAAAAAAAAATATTAAAAATCAAGTCAAGTGTGCTGTCACTTTGATGGGTAGGTATTGTAATGGCTTGCCGCAAATCTAAATATTTGAAACCTATTGCCTATCAGTTTTTAGTGTTTTCAGGATAATAGACCGAAGCAACAATTAAACATGAGAACCTTTTTGATAAGCGTGCAGGTTTACATTCGGTCCATAATATTTCGTGGTTGGAGTCAATAGGCTCAATTAACAGCTTTGAGGGTAGATCACTATGAACATAAAGTCCAACACCTCCTCCGCGACGATTCAAGCCACGATCGCGACGTGTCTTAAAGTAGCTTGCGTAACCTTTGATGCGCGCCGATTCGTCAGAAGTGTCCCAACATTCGCTTTTTATTATTATTGAGGTGTTGTTCTGCCTGGCAATAACTTCAAGTGCATCAGTTTTGTTGTTCAAAGATCTAGCGTTACACATAAGTATATTTGGCAACTTAAATTTATCTGAAGGAAGTTCGGGCTTAAGAACGGGCGGGCTATCCTGGATGGGGCATACGGGGTTTCGTCAAATCTCTTCAGACTCGGAAAAAATCTAAGAATCTTTAGTCAAAGAAATCAAACCAGGCTTCAGTCTGGGGCCATGTTTATATCGGTGGCTGGCGTTTACACCATACCCTGCACAATCAACCCCCTGGATATGCGGAAAATATCCCCTATAAAACACCCCTTCGTGGAAAACAACCCCCCGAAAAATACCCCTGCCCAGAGGAAAACAACCCCACGGAAAATACCACCATGGAACATACCAGCCCGTGGAAAATACCTTGCTGGCGGAAAATAGCTACCTGGTAAATATCTACCGGGAAAATACCCCCTTTTCTCCTTGGTAAATAAGGCTTTCCAAATTTGAGAATTTTATTTGAGTTTTTTTTTCCGTGGAGGGATGGAATTTCGGTGTTTGTGTATTATGCGCCACTAATTGAAGTTTACGCTGTGCAAAACTCTAGAACAAGCCGTTTTTTTTGTCAGCTTATTCGTTATTTAGGAACAAATTTTGTGCTACAGATTTGTAAATTAGGGGGGAGGGTAAAAAGAGCGTATTTGCATTCAAAATGTATTAGGTACAATTATTCTACATATATGAAGAAAGAATTGTTTACTCACTTCAAACGGTCCAAACACTTTAACTTCCCCCTCCCCTTATGCATAGATATATAGCCTAAATTAAACATCATAGTTGCAGCGGTAGCTGCAACCTAGTAAAGAACGAACAACAGTCCGTAGTAACCAAAATTAAGAAAATACATTTAGAAAAAAATAACTAGTGAAAAAAATTGCCACCTGAGAATGGTTCATGAATGGCAACTCTTATTTTGATTCCTCTTAAAAGTATTAGTTTATTGTGAAAAGAAATTCATAGCTATTTCGAAAAAAGCCTGTAATTACTCGACATCGGTGTCACATCAAAATGAAAAGTTTTACGTTGGAATCAGCATAGTAGAAAATCTATTGATAGAATTTACAGCCCCTCCCCCTTAACAACAAGGAAAATTATTTTTTACAATGTACTTTTTTATTTATTTATACTATTCACTTTTTATACTATTTGATAGACATAATAAAACTATTTGTAATGTATATAGAGAGAATATAGCACTAAAAACGTATTTGAATTTTTTTTTTACATTTTTCTAGTTGTCAGGTTACTTTCAAACTTTTTATGTTTATTGCTATTCCATACCTGTATGTCTAAAGTATTTTGGTGTTAATCAGGGGATATGATTAGTAAAATAGTTTAGACATACCAACATTTTCCTTTGGTTTTGAAAACATTTAGAATTTCTTTAAAAAATAGTAACTCTATCCTAACTGTGTAGGTAGACCAGCTCCATAAATCGTGTACACAATTTTGTGTAAAATTAATTTCTAGGCATTTTTTGAAAAACGATTAAAAATTAACCAAAAACAATTTTGGTACTTCTTTGTTATATAGAACACACACGGGAATTGAGGTTATATTAATCATAATGAAATATCCCTAAATAAGCTAAAAACTCCACCAAGCCGAAGCTAATCGTCTGGTATAAAGGCCATGAAAACCAGTTATTGTTACATTTTCGCGATGCAATTTCTCGCGTGTGTTTTATATACCCAGGATGTACCAAAGTTTTTTGAAGTGAAAGTCAGAAGTGATATTAAAACTGAAACGAGCAGAAATTATTCCTTATATGAAGGGGCTGCTCCCCCACCCCGAAAAACAAAAAGATCATTAATTTGTTGCTTCTATATTAAATTTAAATTAAAAATCTGTAAATATCAATTTAAAAAAAAAATAGGGAAATAAAGAGGGAAGTTGAAACTTGAAACTAATTTTTTTTTTTGCTACCTAAATAAAACAGTCTATCTAATATGTTAGATAAATTTCTAACATTTCTGTTATTATTTCTAATTTAAGTTAAATTTAAATTTAAATTAGAATTTTCAATTTCTGTTATTATAAATTTCCATTTGTTTGTAGGATTATAGAAAACTAGTGCTTTTCTGAAAAACATAAGAGAATATAGGATTTTTGGTACAGATAAAGCGACCGATTAAGGACACTTTTTATTGAAAACTAGCTGTTGGGGTGGCGCGTCGTGCCACCCCAACACCTAGTTGGTGGGGGCACTTTGCGCCCCCCAAAGCCCCCCGCGGGCGTAAGTCGTTATGCGCCATATTTGTTACGCGCCATTGTAGTTGTGCCCCTGTGTCCCACCTGTGAATATATATATATATATATATATATATATATATATATATTTATCGTAAGAAGACCGTTGAAAGAGAAATTTCTAATTGTAAAATGACTGAAGAACCTACAATGGCAACACCCGAGGAAGCTGCTCAAAACGAATGTATTCACGCCAAAGTAGCTGAGCTGGTAAAGCGTTATGTTTCAGGTTCTAGGTCCGAGAGGCTCCCGGTTTGAACCTTGGCTTTAGCATTAATACAAAAGAAGAAAAAAACTAAAAAAGGTAAAAACTACAAAAAAACTAAAAAGAAAATATATATATATATATATTTATATATATCATCTTTTCCACAAAAATAATAATTTAGTGCTTCTGCTTAAAAACAGCAATCGAATTGATGCCTCCTGATACGCAACTATTAACAAAGTGGCAATCGTTGCGGTCGGTGATCAGTTCTTACCTCGAGATAATATTCTTTATAGGCGAAACAATCAGTTGACAAGAATTGCTTAAACTCATCGATGCTACGATGCCCTACAATATCCTGACGAATATAAATGACGCCCGGGACACTCAAATAGAAATCACAGACTGGGACACCGGGACACAAATGACGACGGGGACACAGGGAATATAAATGACGACCCGGACACAGGGACACAACTACAACGGGGACACCGGGGGGCACAGGGGGATATATAAATGACGACGGCAACAAAGGAAATGGTCGATTAGCAATCACCATCAACAAAGCTCAAGGGCAATCAATAGAATCATGAGGTATAGATCTGAATACGGATTGTTTTCCCATGGACCATTATGCGTTGCATGTTCAAGAATCGGTAAACCTGACAATCTATTTATATGCACAGACGATGGGACAGCAAAGAATGTTGTATATTCGCAAGTTTTAAGTAGTTAAAAACATATATATATATATATATATATATATATATATATATATATATATATATATATATATATATATATATATATATATATATATATATATATATATATATATATATATATATATATATATATATATATATATATATATATATATATATATATATATATATATATATATGTATATATATATATATATATATATATATATATATATATATATATATATATATATATATATATATCTATATTCACAGGTGGGACATAGGGACACAACTACAATGGCGCGTAACTAATATGGCGCGTAACGACTTACGCGCGCGGGGGGGCTTGGGGGTGGGCCCAAAGCGCCCCCACCAACTAGGTGTTGGGGTGGCGCGAAGCGCCACCCCAACAGCTAGTATATATATATATATATGTATATATATATATATATATATATATATATATATATATATATATATATATATATATATATATATATATATATATATATATATATATGTGTGTGTGTGTGTGTGTTTAACTACGTAAAACTTGCGAATGTACCACATTCTTCGATGTCCCATTGTCTGTGCATATAAATTGATTGTCAGGTTTACCGACTCTTGAACATGCAACATATAATTGTCCATGGGAAAAACAATCCGTATTCAGATCTATACCTCATGATTCTACTGATTGCCCTTGAGCTTTGTTGATGGTGATTGCTAATCAAACATTCCATGTGTCGCCGTCGTCATTTATATAAGTTTTGAGCATACAGTTTTTTTGTGTTTTAAGTAACTTTTTTTCTTCCTAAATTTGAAAAACTAGCTCCTTTAAATGTCTGATTTGCCACTATTATTTGATTCTGTACTATTACATGGATTTAGATGACGGTGAATCTTTTTTTGAAGGACTTGACAAGGAAACTCTTAGAGATGACTTCCCCAGGAGGATCTTTCCAATTCGAATTGGAAAGTTAAGCCAAATGGCTTTTCAAGTTCCTCATTCTCGTCGTGCTGACGAAAATATCGAAAATATCAAGCAATGTTGATTGCTTGTGATTTAGTTAATTATTTTTTTTGCATGTATTTTTTGCGTTTGATTTTTATTGTTCGATAGTAACACCAATATTTACTATTTTTCGTTTTAATGGGTACTGATCTACTAAGTTGGCTGCTTAAGCGATATGAACAAGACCCATTTAATATTGGCAAATATTTATTATCTGAGCTTGTGGCAGAGCAGTCTACTTTAACTTTTTGGCCAGGTCGTGATGGAACCGATGGCCTACGAACTGCTTCCGAGTATTTTTATAGTACTAGTCTTTTTGTTAAATCTGTCAATGGCAGAGGGTCTATTTCCCCATTCGCTGAAAATGGCCAAAGTCATCCCGCTTCCAAAGTCTGGGACTATAAGTGCCCTTTCAAATTGGAGACCTATATCAATACTACCCATCATTTCAAAGCTATATGAAAATAGAATGCACTAAGACTATATGACTATATGAGCATCTAACGAATTTCGGATTTCTGTCAGAAACTCATTTTGGTTTTAGAAAAAGACATTCAACTGTGCTTGCTGCCTTAAACTCAATTGATAAGTTAAACGGTGCTCTAGAAAAAAAATTATCTTTGCATGACAATTTTCATTGATTTTAATATAGCTTTTGGTACTGTTTATTTTAGAATTTAGTTGGATAGATTGTTGAAGTTGGGTATTAGGAATGAGTGTTTGATTTGGATTGAGTCGTATTTGCAAGGTAGAAGTGTAAAAGTTGCAATAAATAATAAAGTTTCACAGGCCTACCCATTGAATTGCGGAGTGCCACAAGGTTCTGTCTTAAGTCCTCTTTTATTTTTAGTTTATGTAGATAGTATGAGATTTTGTATCCCTGGTTACTTCACGTCTTTTCCGACGACGCAGCTATAACTGTTATTGCCAAATCGTTGCCGGACTTGATATACCGAGCAAACAGTGCTTTAAAGGGACTTCATACGTTTGTTACACCCAGTAAACCTGCTGTTAATGCTTCAAAAACAAATTACATGGTTTTTAGAAGCACTGGTAAGCCCCAAGATTTTTCAGATATTAAGTTAAATGGTATTTCTTTGAAACAAGTCCGAGAAACGCGTTACCTCGGGTTTCTTCTTGACTACAAACTGAGTTGGAAGGCGCACAGTAACCTAGTTTCGAGTTGGAATGCTGCGGCGTCTAAAAAATGTGCTTGCTTTGAAAGCTTTAATGTCACTGTGCCATACTCTAAAAATCTATATATATAAGAATAAGTTGTCTGTCTGTGTGTTTGTCAGGTGACGTCATGAGTCTGTGTCGACTGACGTCATGAAGTTTGTTGTCGTCATTTTTGACGACATCACGGTGACGTCATTAAAGATATTTAAGACATATATGTTCACGTAGAAATCTATTAATGTTCAAGTTTAAAATGACTGATGAACTTACAATGGCAAAAGCCGATGAAGATGCTCAAAGAGTCTATGCCAAAAAACTTGCTGCTGATAGAGAAAGTCAGAAAAGAAAGCGTGCCGAGGAATCAAAAGAACAGCACGGAAACAGGCTTGAGGCTAAAGAATGCAAAACCGCGCAGTTAGATGAAGATCCACCTGGACAGCGAGAGTCAAAACATATCAAAACGGAAAATGATAGCGATGATGATTGGGTTTGGGATTTTGACTTGGATAAGGTCATCAATGCCTACCAGAATTTAGTTAAAAAAACAAAGGTTCGGCGATATGTATTTCATAGTGAAGCTGAAAAATAAAGAAGAAAAAGAAAACTGAAAAAAGAAAAACGTAAAATGTAAAAATGTAAAAAACTAAAAAATACTAAAAAGAAAAAACACTCAAAGAGAAATTACAGACCGGGACACAAATGACGACCGGGACAGAGGGAATATAAATAACGACCGGGACACTCAAAGAGAAATTACAGACTGGGATACCGGGACACAAATGACGACCGGGACACAGGGATTATAAATGACGACCAGGACACTGGTATTTAAGAATATCGTTCAAAGACAAATTTTTAATTGTAAGAAGACCGTTGAAAGAGAAATTTCTAATTGTAAAATGACTGAAGAACCTACAATGGCAACACCCGAGGAAGCTGCTCTGAGAGGGAAGTCGAAACCATTTGGCAGCACATTAATATTGCTTGCCGGAGATTTCAGGCAAACATTACCTATAATACCTAGATCAACTCCTGCAGACGAAATGAATGCTTGCCTGAAAAATTCTAATTTATGGGCACACGTAAAAATATTAAAATTAACTACAAATATGCGTGTCCGATTGCAAAACGATGACTCTGGTCAAACATTTTCAGATCAATTGCTGGCAATTGGAAACGGAAAGCTCCCAGTAGTGGGAAAGCCAAGAATGTTGTATATTCGCAATTTTTACGTAGTTTGAAACACATATATAAATCTATCTATATTCACAGGTGGGACAAAGGGACACAACTACAATGGCGCGTAACTAATATGGCGCGTAACGACTTACGCGCGCGGGGGGGCTTGGGGGGCGCAAAGCACCCCACCAACTAGGTGTTGGGGTGGCGTGAAGCGCCACCCCAACAGCTAGTATCGTATATAAATTACGGTTGTTGAATCTGGGCTAGTAACTTTCAGTGTAATTATAGGAGAGTTCAAGTGCAATAGAATAAGGCAATTAGGATTCTAGGAAATTATGATCGTCATGTTTTGTCAAATAATAAAAGATATTTAGATGATATTTTGGTCTTAAATTGTAAATATTTCATTGATATTTCTAAAAATATATATTCGTCAGAGCTTACTCTTGAACCTAGTCATGGTGCTGGCCATGAAGATCATTTCTTAGATTTAAATATTAATATTTCTGATAATAATAAATTAAGTTTTAAAATCTATAGTAAAACGGATGATTTTGATTTTGAAGTGATTAGTTTCCCAAGAAAAAAATAAATGACGACACTCAAAGAGAAAGCGACCAGGACAAAAGGAATGTTCGATTAGCAATCAACAAAGCACCGGGACACAGGGAGTATAAATGACGACCAGGACATAAGTAAAAAAAAAAATTAACAAAACTAAAAAGAAGTTAAAAACTACAAAAAAACTAAAAAGAAAAAAAAACTAAAAACTAATAAAAAAACTAAAAAATCTAAAAATCTAAATAAACTAAAAAAGAAAAAAAAGGAAAAAAATAAAGGAGAAAAACAAAACTAAAAAACGAATGTATATACAGACCGGTACACCGGGATACAAATGACGACCGGGACACTGGGAATATAAATGACGACCGGGACACAGGGACACAACTACAACGGGGACACCGGGGGAAACAGGGGGATGTAAATGACGACCGGGACACCGGGACAGGGAATGGTCGATTAGCAATCACCATCAACAAAGCTCAAGGGCAATCATTAGAATCATGAGGTATAGATCTGAATACAGATTGTTTTCCCATGGACCATTATATGTTGCATGTTCAAGAGTCGGTAAACCTGACAATCTATTTATATGCAAAGACAATGGGACAGCAAAGAATGTTGTATATTCGCAAGTTTTACGTAGTTAAAACCATATATATATATATATATATATATATATATATATATATATATATATATATATATATATATATATATATATATATATATCTATATTCACAGGTGGGACATAGGGACACAACTACAATGGCGCGTAACTATTATGGTAACTATTTAGTTTTTTTAGTTTTTTTAGTTTTTTTAGTTTTTTAGCTTTTTTACTTTTTTTATTAGTTTTTAGTTTTTTTGTAGTTTTTGCCTTTTTTTAGTTTTTTCAGTTTTTTTTTTAGTTTTTTATTGGTTTTTACCTTTATTTTAGCTTATTTTTCAGTTTTTTCCTTTTTTTTAGTTTTTTTTAGTTTTTAGTTTTTTTAGTTTTTTACCTTTTTTTAGTTTTTTTAGTTTTTTTAGTTTTTTAGCTTTTTTATTTTTTTTATTAGTTTTTAGTTTTTTTTGTAGTTTTTGCCTTTTTTTAGTTTTTTTAGTTTTTTAGCTTTTTTATTAGTTTTTAGTTTTTTTTGTAGTTTTTGCCTTTTTTTAGTTTTTTTAGTTTTTTAGCTTTTTTATTTTTTTTTATTAGTTTTTAGTTTTTTTTTGTAGTTTTTGCCTTTTTTTAGTTTTTTCAGTTTTGACGTCACCTGATCCAGTTTTTTCAGGTGACGTCACCTGATCCACGATCCACAGATCCACAGACAACTTATTTTTATATATATAGATAGTTTTTTTTTTTACTTATGTCCTGGTCGTCATTTATACTCCCTGTGTCCCGGTGCTTTGTTGATTGCTAATCGAACATTCCTTTTGTCCAGGTCGCTTTCTCTTTGAGTTTCGTCATTTATTTTTTTCTTTTTTACTTCTTTTAGTTTTTACCTTTTTATTTTTTTTTAGTTTTTTAGATGAAATTTTTTTTTAGTTTTTTCCTTTTTTTCTTTTTAGTTTTTTATTGGTTTTTACCTTTATTTTAGCTTATTTTTCAGTTTTTTCCTTTTTTTTAGTTTTTTTTATTTTTTATTTTTTTTAGTTTTTTACCTTTTTTTAGTTTTTTTAGTTTTTTTAGTTTTTTAGCTTTTTTACTTTTTTTATTATTTTTTAGTTTTTTTTTGTAGTTTTTGCCTTTTTTTAGTTTTTTCAGTTTTTTTTTTAGTTTTTTATTGGTTTTTACCTTTATTTTAGCTTATTTTTCAGTTTTTTCCTTTTTTTTTTAGTTTTTTTTAGTTTTTAGTTTTTTTCGTTTTTTACCTTTTTTTTAGTTTTTTTAGTTTTTTTAGTTTTTTAGCTTTTTTATTTTTTTTATTAGTTTTTAGTTTTTTTTGTAGTTTTTGCCTTTTTTTAGTTTTTTCAGTTTTGACGTCACCTAATCCAGTTTTTTCAGGTGACGTCACCTGATCCATCCACAGACAGACAGACAACTTATTTTTATATATATAAGATATATATATATATATATATATATATATATATATATATATATATATATATATATATATATATATATATATACTAGCTGTTGGGGTGGCGCTTCGCGCCACCCCAACACCTAGTTGGTGGGGGCGCTTCGCGCCCCCCCCAAGCCCCCCCGTGCGCGTAAGTCGTTGCGCGCCATAATAGTTACGCGCCATTGTAGTTGTGTCCCTATGTCCCACCTGTGAATATAGATATATATATATATATATATATGGTTTTAACTACGTAAAACTTGCGAATATACAACATTCTTTGCTGTCCCATTGTCTTTGCATATAAATAGATTGTCAGGTTTACCGACTCTTGAACATGCAACATATAATGGTCCATGGGAAAACAATCTGTATTCAGATCTATACCTCATGATTCTAATGATTGCCCTTGAGCTTTGTTGATGGTGATTGCTAATCGACCATTCCCTGTCCCGGTGTCCCGGTCGTCATTTACATCCCCCTGTTTCCCCCGGTGTCCCCGTTGTAGTTGTGTCCCTGTGTCCCGGTCGTCATTTATATTCCCTGTGTCCCGGGTCCCGGTCATCATTTGTATCCCGGTGTCCCGGTCTGTATATACATTCGTTTTTTAGTTTTGTTTTTCTCCTTTATTTTTTTCCTTTTTTTTTCTTTTTTAGCTTATTTAGATTTTTAGATTTTTTAGTTTTTTTTATTAGTTTTTAGTTTTTATTTCTTTTTAGTTTTTTTGTCCCGGTCGTCATTTATATCCCCCTGTTTCCCCCGGTGTCCCCGTTGTAGTTGTGTCCCTGTGTCCCGGTCGTTATTTATATTCCCTGTGTCCCGGTCGTCATTTGTATCCCGGTGTACCGGTCTGTATATACATTCGTTTTTTAGTTTTGTTTTTCTCCTTTATTTTTTTCCTTTTTTTTTCTTTTTTAGTTTATTTAGATTTTTAGATTTTTTAGTTTTTTTATTAGTTTTTAGTTTTTTTTTCTTTTTAGTTTTTTTGTAGTTTTTACCTTCTTTTTAGTTTTGTTAATTTTTTTTTTTACTTGTGTCCTGGTCGTCATTTATACTCCCTGTGTCCCGGTGCTTTGTTGATTGCTAATCGAACATTCCTTTTGTCCTGGTCGCTTTCTCTTTGAGTGTCGTCATTTATTTTTTTCTTTTTTAGTTCTTTTAGTTTTTACCTTTTTTAGTTTTTTTTTAGTTTTTAGTTTTTTTAGTTTTTTACCTTTTTTTAGTTTTTTTAGTTTTTTTAGTTTTTTAGCTTTTTTATTTTTTTTATTAGTTTTTAGTTTTTTTGTAGTTTTTGCCTTTTTTTTAGTTTTTTTAGTTTTTTAGCTTTTTTATTAGTTTTTAGTTTTTTTTGTAGTTTTTGCCTTTTTTTAGTTTTTTTAGTTTTTTAGCTTTTTTATTTTTTTTATTAGTTTTTAGTTTTTTTTGTAGTTTTTGCCTTTTTTTAGTTTTTTCAGTTTTGACGTCACCTGATCCAGTTTTTTCAGGTGACGTCACCTGATCCACGATCCACAGATCCACAGACAACTTATTTTTATATATATAGATAGTTTTTTTTTTTTTACTTATGTCCTGGTCGTCATTTATACTCCCTGTGTCCCGGTGCTTTGTTGATTGCTAATCGAACATTCCTTTTGTCCTGGTCGCTTTCTCTTTGAGTGTCGTCATTTATTAGTTTTTTCCTTTTTTTTTTAGTTTTTTATTGGTTTTTACCTTTATTTTAGCTTATTTTTCAGTTTTTTCCTTTTTTTTAGTTTTTTTTTATTTTTTATTTTTTTTAGTTTTTTACCTTTTTTTAGTTTTTTTAGTTTTTTTAGTTTTTTAGCTTTTTTACTTTTTTTATTAGTTTTTAGTTTTTTTTTGTAGTTTTTGCCTTTTTTTAGTTTTTTCAGTTTTTTTTTTAGTTTTTTATTGGTTTTTACCTTTATAGTTTTTTTAGTTTTTTAGCTTTTTTATTTTTTTTATTAGTTTTTAGTTTTTTTGTAGTTTTTGCCTTTTTTTAGTTTTTTCAGTTTTGACGTCACCTAATCCAGTTTTTTCAGGTGACGTCACCTGACACATCCATCCATCCATCCACAGACAGACAACTTATTTTTATATATATAGATATATATATATATATATATATACTAGCTGTTGGGGTGGCGCTTCGCGCCACCCCAACACCTAGTTGGTGGGGGCGCTTCGCGCCCCCCCCAAGCCCCCCCGCGCGCGTAAGTCGTTACGCGCCATAATAGTTACGCGCCATTGTAGTTGTGTCCCTATGTCCCACCTGTGAATATAGATAGATATATATATATGGTTTTAACTACGTAAAACTTGCGAATATACAACATTCTTTGCTGTCCCATTGTCTTTGCATATAAATAGATTGTCAGGTTTACCGACTCTTGAACATGCAACATATAATGGTCCATGGGAAAACAATCTGTATTCAGATCTATACCTCATGATTCTAATGATTGCCCTTGACCTTTGTTGATGGTGATTGCTAATCGACCATTCCCTGTCCCGGTGTCCCGGTCGTCATTTACATCCCCCTGTTTCCCCCGGTGTCCCCGTTGTAGTTGTGTCCCTGTGTCCCGGTCGTCATTTATATTCCCTGTGTCCCGGGTCCCGGTCGTCATTTGTATCCCGGTGTCCCGGTCTGTATATACATTCGTTTTTTAGTTTATTTTTTCTCCTTTATTTTTTTCCTTTTTTTTTCTTTTTTAGCTTATTTAGATTTTTAGATTTTTTAGTTTTTTTATTAGTTTTTAGTTTTTTTTTCTTTTTAGTTTTTTTGTCCCGGTCGTCATTTATATCCCCCTGTTTCCCCCGGTGTCCCCGTTGTAGTTGTGGCCCTGTGTCCCGGTCGTCATTTATATTCCCTGTGTCCCGGTCGTCATTTGTATCCCGGTGTACCGGTCTGTATATACATTCGTTTTTTAGTTTTGTTTTTCTCCTTTATTTTTTTCCTTTTTTTTTCTTTTTTAGTTTATTTAGATTTTTAGATTTTTTAGTTTTTTTATTAGTTTTTAGTTTTTTTTCTTTTTAGATTTTTTGTAGTTTTTACCTTCTTTTTAGTTTTGTTAATTTTTTTTTTTACTTGTGTCCTGGTCGTCATTTATACTCCCTGTGTCCCGGTGCTAATCGAACATTCCTTTTGTCCTGGTCGCTTTCTCTTTGAGTGTCGTCATTTATTAGTTTTTTCCTTTTTTTTTTAGTTTTTTATTGGTTTTTACCTTTATTTTAGCTTATTTTTAAGTTTTTTCCTTTTTTTTAGTTTTTTTTTATTTTTTATTTTTTTTAGTTTTTTACCTTTTTTTAGTTTTTTTAGTTTTTTTAGTTTTTTAGCTTTTTTACTTTTTTTATTAGTTTTTAGTTTTTTTTTGTAGTTTTTGCCTTTTTTTAGTTTTTTCAGTTTTTTTTTTAGTTTTTTATTGGTTTTTACCTTTATAGTTTTTTTAGTTTTTTAGCTTTTTTATTTTTTTTATTAGTTTTTAGTTTTTTTGTAGTTTTTGCCTTTTTTTAGTTTTTTCAGTTTTGACGTCACCTGATCCAGTTTTTTCAGGTGACGTCACCTGATCCATCCATCCATCCATCCATCCATCCATCCACAGACAGACAACTTATTTTTATATATATAGATAGATATATATATATATATATATATATATGTATATATATATATATATATATATATATATATATATATATATATATATATATATATATATATATATATATATATATATCTTCTATATATATAAAAATAAGTTGTCTGTCTGTGGATGTGTGGATGGATGTGTGGATGGATGTGTCAGGTGACGTCATGTTTCGGCTGACGTCATGAAATTAGTTGCCGTCATTTTTGCTTTGAAGGTGACGTCATTCAAGTTATATAAGACATATGTTCGCCGTCATGTTTCGGCTGACGTCATGAAATTAGCTGCCATCATTTTTGCTTTGAAGGCATCATTTTTGCTTTGAAGGCGTGACGTCATTCAAGTTATATAAGACGGATGTTCGTGTAGAATTCTATTAATGCTTAAGTTTATAATGACTGATGAAGATGCTCAAAGAGTCTATGCCAGAAAACTTGCTGGTGATAGAGAAAGTCAGAAAAGAAAGCGTGCCGAGGAACTACCAGAGCAACGCGAAAGCAGACTTGCTGCTAAAAGAGAAAGTGAAAAAAGAAAGCATGCCGAGGAACTACCAGAGCAACGCAGAAGCAGACTTGCTGCTAAAAGAGAATGTGAAAAAAGAAAGCATGCCGAGGAACTACCAGAGCAACGCAGAAGCAGACTTGCTGCTAAAAGAGAATGTGAAAAAAGAAAGCATGCCGAGGAACTACCAGAGCAACGCGAAAGCAGACTTGCTGCTAAAAGAGAAAGTGAAAAAAGAAAGCATGCCGAGGAACTACCAGAGCAACGCAGAAGCAGACTTGCTGCTAAAAGAGAATGTGAAAAAAGAAAGCATGCCGAGGAACTACCAGAGCAACGCAGAAGCAGACTTGCTGCTAAAAGAGAATGTGAAAAAAGAAAGCATGCCGAGGAACTACCAGAGCAACGCGAAAGCAGACTTGCTGCTAAAAGAGAAAGTGAAAAAAGAAAGCATGCCGAGGAACTACCAGAGCAACGCAGAAGCAGACTTGCTGCTAAAACAGAATGTGAAAAAAGAAGGCGGGCCGAGGAATTACAAGAACAGCAAGAAATCAGGCTTGCTGCTGATAGAGAAAGTAAGAAAAGAAAGCGTGCCGAGGAATCAAAAGACCAGCAGGAAATCAGGCTTGCTGCTGATAGAGAAAGTAAGAAAAGAAAGCGTGCCGAGGAATCAGAGCAATCTGAAAGTTATCGCCTGGCATTCAGGTACAACCCAGTCGATGATTATAGCTTGAGTAGCTGTGTTCAAATCGGGACAATGTCCAAAATTTGTCCCTATTGCAAGGCCTTGAAATTCAATGGTGAAACAATGGGAATGTGTTGCGCCTCAGGAAAAGTTAAACTTCCTCTATTGGCTGCACCACCAGAGCCATTGAAGACTTTCCTTACTGGAACTACGTCAGAATCTAAGCGTTTTTTGTCAAAAATCAGACAATACAACTCATGTTTCCAAATGACGTCGTTTGGAGCCCAAATCGAAAATCCAGATCAATTTATGTCTACTTTTAAAGTAAAAGGGCAAATTTATCATAAAGCAGGGTCCCTTCTACCATTATTAGGCGAGAATCATAAATTTTTACAATTGTACTTCATCAGTGATAGAAATTCTGAATTGAATGCACGTTGCGAAATTTCTCCCAACGTTGAAAGGACAATCGTTTCCCAATTGCAACATCTTTTCCACGAAAATAATAATTTAGTGCGTCTGTTCAAAACAGCCATCGATTTGATGCCTACTGATACTAATAAAATTGTTATTTCCGCTGACAAAACGCCTCCTGGCCAACATGTGCGTAGATACAATGCTCCGACTATCGACGAAGTGGCAATCGTTATGGTCGGTGATCAGTTTTTACCTCGAGATATTATTCTACATAAGCGAAACGCCCAGTTGTTAAGAATTGCTGAAACTCATCGATGCTACGATGCCCTACAATATCCTATCATTTTTTGGGATGGAGCCGACGGCTATCACTTTAATATTAAATTGATGAATCCAGCCACTAACAAAGAAATGAATAAGAAATGCAGTGCAATGCATTATTATTCCTATAGACTAATGATTCGGCAGGATGAAGAAAATTATATTTTAAAATGCCGTGAATTGTTTCACCAATTTTTCGTGGATATGTATGCAAAAATTGAATCAGAACGTTTGCTATATATCCGCCTGAATCAGACCAAGCTCCGCTCTGAACAATACATTCATTTGCGAGATGCAGTTATAAATGACGGTAATACCACAAACGTTGGAAGATTAACAATTTTACCTTCGTCATATGCTGGCAGTCCACGTCATATGCATGAATATGCTCAAGATGCTATTGCGTATGTTCGTCTCTATGGTCGTCCAGATTTATTTATTACATTTACATGTAATCAATCTTGGGACGAGATACTGCAGCTTTTACTTCAAGGACAATCGGCGGTTCATAGGCATGACATTACGGCACGTGTCTTCCGGCAAAAGTTGAAATCACTGATAAACTACCTTGTAAAACATGAAGTGTTTGGGTCAGTGCGATGCTGGATGTACTCAGTGGAATGGCAAAAACGAGGTTTGCCACACGCACATATACTAATCTGGCTACATAAAAAAATTACTTCAAACGAAATTGATGATGTGATTTCCGCTGAAATACCTGATAAAAATGTCGATAAGGGGTTACATGATATTATTGTAAAAAATATGATACATGGACCTTGCGGTGCACTGAACGAAAATTCACCATGCATGGCCAAAGGAAGGTGCACAAAGCAATATCCTCGACTTTTAGTACCCACAACAATTACTGGCAATGATGGTTACCCACAATATAGAAGAAGATCTACTGAAGATGGCGGTAAAACAGCAATAATAAAGAAGCGTAACGGTACCACCATCGAAGTAGATAACCAGTGGGTTGTTCCATATTCCCCTTTATTATCCAAAACATTTAATGCACATATAAACGTTGAATACTGTAACTCCGTAAAGGCAATAAAATATATATGTAAATACGTCAACAAAGGCAGTGACATGGCAGTTTTTGGCTTGCAGTCCGAAATCAAAGATTTCGATGAAATCGTAGAATATCAGGCTGGAAGATACATAAGCAGTAATGAAGCTGTTTGGCGAATTCTTTCATTTCCGATACATGAACGTAGTCCAGCTGTTGTTCACTTAGCGGTACATTTACAGAATGGTCAACGTGTTTATTTCACGGAAACCAACGTGCAACAAAGAGTCCTGAATCCACCGGATACAACATTAACAGCTTTTTTTTCGCTTTGCAAAAATGATTCTTTTGCGAAAAAACTGCTGTATACTGAAGTGCCTTCGTATTACACGTGGAATACTAAAAATAAAGTATTTGAACGTCGAAAACAGGGTAAGTCAGTCGACGGCCAACCTACCATCTTCAAAGATACCACGATAGGAAGACTCTACACCGTTCACCCCAATCAACATGAATGCTTCTTTCTACGCCTGCTTTTGGTGAATGTACCCGGTCCGACATCCTTTGAGTATTTGAGGACTGTAAATGGTACTATACATGACACTTACCGTAGTGCATGCCAAGCTCTGAATTTATTGGAGAATGACCAACACTGGGATAACTGCATCAATGACGCGTGCGAAACGTCAACCCCAAGTCAAATTCGTGCATTGTTTGGCATCATTTTAACAACTTGCTCTCCATCAGCTCCTACAGAGTTATGGGAAAAATATAAGTCAAAAATGTCCGAAGATATACTTCATCGAAAACAGTTAGAGACGTCAGACATGACTTTTGATTTTACACCAGAAATTTATAACTACACTTTAGTTGTTATAGAAGATATTTGCATAAGTATGGCAAACAAACCTCTTCAGGGTTTGGGAATGCCTTCACCTAACCGTATCGCTGCTGTTTCGACATGTGTAGAATTGGATCGTGAACAAAGTTACAGTACGAGTGATCTATTGTCGTATGTACAAAATAACATTTCCAAGTTAACGTCGGAACAAAAAGACATTTATGATACGATAATGCATTGTGTCGATAACAACGTTGGAGAAATTTTCTTTTTGGATGCGCCAGGAGGTACTGGTAAAACGTTTGTGATAAAACTGATTCTGGCATCAATTCGATCT